>NC_058131.1:720063134-720065569 GCF_016433145.1 Gracilinanus agilis
AAGGAAGGAAGAAAGGAAGGAAGAAAGAAAGAAAGAAAGAAAGAAAGAAAGAAAGAAAGAAAGAAAGAAAGAAAGAAAGAAAGAAAGAAAGAAAGAAAGAAAGAAAGAAAGAAAGAAAGAAAGAAAGAAAGAAAGAAAGAAAGAAAGAAAGGAAGGGAAAAGAAAGAAAGAAGAAAGGAAAGCAGGGAGGAAGGAAAGGAGAGAGGGAGGGTGGGAGAGAGGAAGAAAGAAGGAAAGAAAAGAAAGGAAGAAAAGGAGGGAGAGAGGGAGGAAGGAACAAGGGAAAGGAGGAAGGAAGGAAAGAACAAAGGAACAGAGGGAGGGAGGAAGGAAAGGAGAGAGGAAGGAGGAAGGTAGGAAGGGAAGGAAGGAAAGGAGGGAGAGAGGGAGGAAGGAAGGAAGGAAAAAAGGAAAGGAAGGAGGAAGGAAGGAAAGGAGAGGAGAGAGGGAGGAAGGAAGGAAGGAAAAAAGGAAAGGAGGGAGGAAGGAAGGAAGGAAGGAAGGGAGAGGAGAGAGGGAGTCTCCACTTTAGGTTTTTCCTAAAGCTCTTCTGGGTCTCCAGTATAGGGCTGACTCTTGGGCCCATTTAAGCTTCCCCCTCTCTGAGAAGTTTTACTTCCCCAAACCTGCCTGCCTGCCCTCGCCAAGGCTGGCGGGATGTGCTTCAGCAGAGGCCTCTCCGTGGCCTGGTTTCCTGGGGCTCGCAGACCTGAGTCAGCTTTGCTTCTCCGGCCCAATGGCTATTTTTAGGTTGCCTCAGCTTGGTGGGGCTGGAGGGTGCAGACAGGAGTCGCTTCTCCCCTGTAGTGAGCTCCCTCTTCCTGCCCTCCCCTCTGGTCATCCCAGTCGCACCCTTCCTTTACGGCCGGCTCGCATGGAATCCTCCCACCTCCCACCCTCAGGTAGGCTGCTGGCACTGCCCAGGCCATGGCGCTCGGTCTCTTCCCTCCTCCAAACATCTGCTCTTGGCCTCATTGAGGCACGTTCTGAGCCTCTAGCTTTGGACCAGGACTGTCTGGCTTCAGTTTCGTACAAGGGAGGAGCCGAGCTGGAGAAGCTGGCGAGGTCGGGAGGCTCAGAGAATCAGCTGAAGATCTGGGGGGGCTTCAGCCTGGAGAAGTCTCAGGACGGACACAGAAGCAGCTGTTGGCCCTCATGTTGGGGCGGCCCAGAGCGGGCGGTGCCTGGCGCACAGTCGGCATCTAACAAGGAAAATGCCCTCGTGATGAGAGCCACCCCGAAACGTGACAGGCCGCCCTCGGAGGCAGGACGCCCGTGGCTTCCCGGTGTGGAGGAGACTGTCTCTGTACGGTCCGGGCCTGCTGGCTCCGAGGCCTGCTCCCTTCCAAGTGGAACAGTCTGTGAGTCTGAGAAGTCTCCTCAGTGCTGGCGTCCCACCGTTCTCCAGTGACCGCACGTGGAATAGAGCACATGGAGCCCACGTGGGATTCTCCGGATGTTCTTTAAAGTCCATTTATTTAATTCATTATTTTTGAGTGTTTCCCTGGTTCCGTGACTCGTGCTCTCTCCCTCCCCTCCTCCCACCCCCTCCCGTAGCCACCGAGCACTTCCGCCGGGTTTTATTTACACTGATCGGGACCGATTTCCATATTATTAATATTTGCACTGGGGTGACCACGGGGTGTTTTTAAGATCATCTGACTCGTTATTCCCAGCGAGCGGCTGCGCCCACTTGCTCTGCCTCTTACAGCCTTGGAGAGGCGCCTGGGCTGCAGGGAAGTGAAGTGACCTGCCTCGAGCCTCAGGGTCGGCCCCTCCGAGGCGTCTTCTGGGCATCCCCCGCATTCATTTAGAAAGTAGGAAAGTTCAGAGCAGAAAGAAATCGACGGCTGATGCCACTTCCTGTTGGCCGGCCAGTGCTTTCTAGATGAGAGCGTGCTTCCCGGAGGCCAGGGGCGGCTTCCTTCTGCCAGGCCCCAGCATGGTCCCGGTGTGGAGCAGACCCTCCTCAAAGGGCTGCTGCGGCCCCTGCTCTCCTGCCTTTGCACCCACTCTTCCCTGCTTTTGTCTTGTCAACAGATGCTGAGACCGAAAAGAAACTGAGCATCCGGCCATCATGGAGCAGCCTTTGACTGTGAATTCTCTGGTACGTGGCCAACTCACACCTGGCCTTGTTCAATAGGTGACACTGTGCCTGGGCACGCACACGCACACGCACACACACACATCATATTCTCACGTCCTCTCACACACATGTACACGTGTGCTTACATACTGTCTCGCCCTCCCTCTCCCTCTTTCTCCTTCCTTCTCTCTCTTCCTCTCCCTCTCTTCTCTCCCCCATACTCTCTTCTGTCTCTCCCTCTCTGACTCTTTCTCTCTGTCTCTGTCTCTGTCTCTCTCTCTCTCTCTGTCTCTCTCTCTCTCTCTCTCTCTCTCTCTCTCCCTCTCCCTCCCTCTCTCTCTTCCTCTCT
>NC_058131.1:720070500-720093954 GCF_016433145.1 Gracilinanus agilis
CGGGGGCGGGGGCGGGGGGAGGGAGCTGTTTAGAGACGCGAAATCCCACTTAGCCCAGCGTTCGGCCTGAGGAGGCAGGCGCCATCGGCCGGGGGATCCTGCCTGGCAGAGAGAGCCGCGCCGAGAGAAAAATACCACCCCACCTCCGTGAGGCTGGCTGGCAGGGACACCGCCCGTCCATACCGCCCGTGCAATCCGGAGCTCGGCCTCTCCCTCGCTCTCGGCTCTCGGCTCGCCTCCCTCCCTCCTATAGAGATGTATACATATGCATGTATGTGGTGGGTGTGTGTGTGTGTGTGTGTGTGTGTGTATTTTAGAGAGAGAAAAGAGAAAGAAGGGGAGGGAGAGCCAGGGAGAAAGAAAGAGACAGACAGAGAGGGGGAGGGGAGGGAGGGAGGAAGGGAAGGAGAGAGAAAATGAAAGAGAGATGACAGGAGAGGCGGGGAGAGAGATTAGAGAAAAAGATAAGGGAGAGATGAGAGATAAGAGCAAGATTAGGAAGGAAAGAGAGAGATGAAAGATAAGGGAGAGACAGAAAGAGATAAGAGAGAGATAAGAGATAGAGATGGGAGAGAATCGTATAAGTATGGTTTCTAAGACAGAAAAGCGGTTAGGGCTAGGAAGTGGGGGGGGGGAGGGGGTAAGTGACTTGCCCAGGGTCACACAGGTAAGAACTATCTGATGTCAAATTTGAACTCAGGACCACCCATCTCTAGGCCTGACACTTCTACTGAGTCACCTAATTGCCTCTACTCTGTATTGTCTTTAACACAAAAGGAGGTCCAGCAGGAACTAGGTCTAGGCTTTGCCTTGGATGCTCATTCCATGTATTTTTGTCCCAAGACATGTGGACCTGACTTTGAGCTCCTCCTTTCTCCTATCTCTCTTAGACCTGGTAGAGAGACTCCGATGTGTCCTGTTGCCCAGAGATCTTTGCCCCCGCTTCCTGCTGCTGGCCGAGTCAAACACAGTGAGGGGGATAGAAACCTGCGGAATTCTCTGTGGAAAGCTGGTACGTTCCTTTATACAGGTACCCTCTGCCTTTCCCTTGGGCACTTCCTGGGCTGGCACCTAACCTTGGCAGGGGACGGGGTTCTCTCCCAATTCCCCAGGGAGACAATGCTCCTTTGTTTTCTGGTGTGAGGATGCTTGCTGATGAGTTCCTTCTCGCTGACCTTCCCCCAGACCCATAATGAGTTTGCCATCACCCACGTTATCGTGCCAAAGCAATCGGCTGGCCCAGACTATTGTGACGTAGCCAACGTGGAAGAGCTCTTCAGCGTCCAGGACCAGCACAGCCTTTTGACCCTGGGATGGATTCATGTAAGTCACACTTCCCGTCACCTCATCCAGTTTTGTATCTTCAGTCTTGTTGGTTTTGTCCATGGGGTGTGATAATCAAATTAAGTCTACACAAGGGTGAGAGCACCTTCCAATTCTGGGAGGTCCTAACCCAGTGCGCTAGAGTGAGTAACCATTCGGAATTGAGGCACCAGCATCTATCATAACTGGACACGCAGGCTAAGGGAAGGCACTGGAAGTGTGGAAGAGAGCACCTTCTATTGAAACTGATTGACTGTATCCTATTATAAGCATTGGAGATAATAGTCCATAAAAAGTGGACACCATTTTGGGAACACATTGAATTCCTGAATTTTTTTTTTAAATTTTTTTTTAAACCCTTAACTTCTGTGTATTGGCTCCTAGGTGGAAGAGTGGTAAGGGTGGGCCATGGGGGTCAAGTGACTTGCCCAGGGTCACACAGCTAGGAAGTGGCTGAGGCCGGATTTGAACCTAGGACCTCCTGTCTCTAGGCCTGACTCTCAATCCACTGAGCTACCCAGCTGCCCCAAATTGAATTCCTGAATTTTTATTGGGCTATTGCCTTTTACTTTTCTAATAGAATATTTGATGTTTCCCATTTTTAAGTACATATAATCAATATTAATTTTTTGATTCTGCAGTAATATGTTGAAAACATATTTATTCTAATATTAATGCATACCCACAAAGCCTTAGACTATGGTAACTTGTCATTTATTATTAAATATTATAAGACTCTGATTAATGATTCTGGCTGATTCCAGAAGAAGGGAACAACAGAGCCAACATATAGTGCCATGGAGCACAAGGTCAAAAAAGACCGTACCAATCCAAGCAGGATTGTTGAACTTCTATGCCAATACGAAAGGATTTGAACCTAGCGTGAGACTCGAAGTTGCGACACTTAGCATATGTTAAGTCGTAGGACTCTTCGTACCACACTACCAGTCGAGTACCGAAGTTTGGCCATCACCATTCTGGCTCTCCTATCCCTGAGAATGAAGGGAAATCAGACCAGGGAATGTCCACTTCCCTTTTACATAAAAATCTAGTTCCTCTTTTCTCTTATGATATGTCAACTTGCTGTAGTCTTGGCTTCCATTGGGTAAGTGCAATATTACTGCATTTTGTTTTACAGATTTATGGTACAGAATTTACTTTAACTGGAGCCTAATACAAGGGCCTGTTATGAATTTATTCTTGTTTACTTAAAAATTTTACATATGTAGATTTTTGATATTTTGATTCTTATTTTGAATTTTTATCTCTCCCCAAATTTAATTTTCTTGTGTTTTTGGTTTTTCTTTTCATAATTGACTCATACACCCCATCACTCAATGATGTATTCTGAGCTGATCTGGGTGTTTCTTTTTTAAACACCCTCTTCAGGTGGGATTGTATTTTTATAAAAATCCAAGCCTTAAAATTTTGTTCGAGAAAAGTATTTTTTCAGAAAAAGAAGTCTGCTAATGCTTTGAAACCAGAAAATGGACTATTTGCCCGAGAAACCTACACCGAAACAAGATGATCTAGAAAATATGCCTGCAGAAATCTACACTGAATCAAGACAATCTAAAATGAACTTTGGGGTGCAACTAATTGAACTTGAGGCAATTGAAATCAATTACTTGAATTATAAACTCTTCTGCCAAAGGGGATTGCCCCCTAATTGGCTTTTTGTCAATGTGCCTAGCAAAACATTGGTTTTGCTCTCTCTCTTTCTATCTCTTCTACTTACCTCTTATCTATAACTATTGTAGTTAGAACTTTAGGGGTACAAGATGATTTTGTCAAATGATCAAATTGGGGAGACCAGTCTCCCAAATGATCACAGAGGGGACTGCGATAATTAAATTAAGTCTCCACAAAGGTGAGAATACCTTCCAATTCTGGGAGGTCCTAACCCACGCATGCTAGAGTAAGTAACCAATCAGAATTGAGGCACCGCCCCCTATGCTTTCTATGAGAAAGCATCTATTGTAATTGGACACGCAGGCTAGGGGAAGGCACTGGAAGTGACATATAGGTGAGCCCTTCCAAAGAGGAAGGGAAGGGAGGCTATGACTGGTGCAGTGAAGGGGACCTGAGGGAGCTTTGCTGGTTCGGGACCTAGACTGTTCCACGTGGGTAAGTTAGGCTGACTCACCTTCTCTTCCCTTGACATTTCTGGAGGCTCTACCCTCAGGGAGGCCTCTCTTGCCTCTCTAATTGTAAAAGGCCTTGTGACTAGAAGCCTTGTTTAATTAACCTCTGTGCCCCAACTGATGGGCCTCTAAATCCTTACCTGGTCCGGGTCTCCAGGCCAGAGTTTCTCTCTCTCAATTTCCCTACCTTCAACCTTCCTAATTGTAAATAAATCAACATAAAAGTCCATTTTGACTTGAGATTATTCCTTAATTGGGGAAATTTCCCCTGGTGACCACCTTTTAATATATTGAACCCATAAAATCCCTATTTCCCCCTTAAAGGGGTCATGGTGGTGTAAGGGCGAAAAAGGGGTTTTATGGGTTCAATATAATAAAGATGGTCACCAGAAGATTGAACTATTATCAATCCTCAATTATGAAAAATCTCAAATCAAAATTCACTTTTACAGAAATTTATTTACATGAGAAAAGAGAGAGGAAGTACAGAGATAAGACTCTATCTCACTGATTAGTCCAGATATATCTTAGCCCTCAGCCGAGGGTTAAAGGGCCTGAGGCCCGGAGGTGAATGGAGCAAACTTCATTCACAGAGTCTATAAAAGGAAGTTTCCCAATAGAAGTTCAGGAAGATTCAGTCTTTAAACTCACCACGTGGAAGAGTCTCGGTCACGAACCAGCAAAGCTCCCTCAGGTCTCCTTCACCAAACCAGAAGCAACCTCACTCCCCCTCCTCTTTGGAAGGGCTCACCTATATGTCACTTCCAGTGCCTTCCTCTAGCCTTCGTGTCCAATCACAATAGACTCTTTCTCATAGAATGTAACGATTAAAAATGATGAAGGCTGATATTATGAGGAAAAATAATATTTTAATTACCATGGCCATGTTGGTAAAAATATATAAGACTATGCCTGACTATTTTTAAAATTGCCACCAGTCTGCATCTCCTTCCATCTTGTCTGCCTCGTACCAGAGAGAGAGGGCATCTCAAGGCCCACCTCCGAATTTTAGCTGTGCTATACGTTGGAGATGTCACCACATCCAAAACCGGAAACCCATTGGATCATGGAAAATGTAGTTTCAAAGTCCCCCACATGTCCACAGGAAGTTTGTCAAAATACTTTTTAAATGGGACCCCCAGAATTCCGAATAACACACATCCCCAATAATATCTCCATCAGCCAATGTGATCAAGCAGTTGTTTTTCTTCTGTGTTTCTCCTCCCACAGTTCTTCCTCTGAATGTTGCTAGTTTGCTTTCTCATAAGTCCCTCAGCCTTGCTCTGGATCCTTGCATGGCTGCTAGTAGAGAAGTCTGTTACGTTCAATTGTACCACATTGTTTCAGTCTCTTGTGTACAATGTTCTCCTGGTTCTGCTCCTTTCACTCTGCATCCATTCCTGGAGGTCATTCCAGTTCACGTGGAATTCCTCCAGGTCATCATTCCTTTCAGCACAATAGTATTCCATCACCAGCAAAGACCACAAATTGTTCAGCCATTCCCCAATCATATCATAGACTGTCTTGCTGAGGTCACTTACCCCAAGTCTATTCCACTGATCCTTAAGGAGGGAGTCTTAATGGAGGCTCCTTATGAGAAGGCATTGATGTCTGTGTTTCAGTCTGTGTGTATAAGGGGGCCCAGGAGATGTTTGCAAAGTGAATAAAAAATGGTCCCAACGTTAAGGTGGGAAGTCAATGCGATCCAGCAGAAGGCTGGGACAGCCTGGGCCTCCTGAAAGGGCTAGAGGGTCATCTGCGGCTCTGATTCCCTCAGCCCTGGCTTAGCTGCTATTTTGGACTTTACTCCTACCTCCTGTACCATTGATGGATAGTTCTTTAGTGCCATTCCCTGGACATGGGGAGGGCAATCCTAAGCCAGGAAGGAAAAAGTGGGGCATAGAGGAATATGGACAAGACAGCCCCTCTGCCCAGCAGCAAACACATAGCTGCTGCTCGAATGGGTCTATCTGCTCCAACCTGGGGA
Source organism: Gracilinanus agilis (assembly GCF_016433145.1). NCBI lineage: Eukaryota > Metazoa > Chordata > Mammalia > Didelphimorphia > Didelphidae > Gracilinanus > Gracilinanus agilis. Next base: position 720,075,955 of record NC_058131.1, read on the forward strand.
AGCCCATTCTACAGATGCACTACACAGCCCTCAGCCATGCCAGAGGTTTTGGCTTCTCTCCTGAGGACAGAAAACTGAAGTACGGCGGGAAATGGTCCCTTCTTTTTCCAGGCAGAGCAGGAGGGGCTGCCATTCCATCTCCCCTTGGAAGAGACCTTGACCTCAGAGGAAAAGGAGCCCGGGGTTTTCTCGAGGAAAAGCTCTCCTTGTCTTTCCACAGACACACCCAACCCAGACGGCGTTCCTGTCTAGCGTGGACCTTCACACGCACTGCTCCTACCAGCTCATGTTGCCAGAGGCCATCGCTATAGTCTGCGCGCCCAAACATAAGGAGTGAGTCTGGGGGCCCCCTGGGCATTGAGGAGCATCCATGAGGGCTGCATAGAGGTAGGGAGACAGGGAGGGGCGAGGGCTCCATGCTGGCCAAGACATCGGGACATGGGGAGTAGAGCACGGACTGGACCTGGGGTCAAAGGTGGCCTCTGACATCTGCTCCCAGGTGACCTCAGACAAGCGTTTGTTCTGAGCACATCACAATTATTGTCTCCTCCAGTCCTCACAATAACCCTGGGAGGAAGCTACTATTGTCATTATACCCATTTTATAGATAAGGAAAATAAGGCAAACCAGGGTTAAGTGGTAAATGTCAGATTTGAACTCAAGTCTTCCTAACTCCAGGCCCATTGCTCTCTCCATTGTGCCCAGCCTCAGTTTCCTTTTCTGTTAAAGGAAGTAGTCAGTCCATTACTTCTGACTCTAAATCAGTGGCCCCGGAGAACAGCAGCTTTCACTGTCTGGCTCCTTCTGTAGTAAATAAATTTAAATCTGACTAAGCTAAACTAAATATCCTTCTAGCACTTCCCAGACTGACCGATTTCACATTATTCCTCTTCACACGTTAAGTTCCAACGAAACAGATCTGCTTGCTCCTCCTCAGACTTTATTCCCCACTTCCTGGCCTTTGTACAGGCTGTCCCCAATAAATGGAATCCACTCCCTCCTTATTGCCCATGTTTCCTTCAAAAAAGGAGCTTGGGGCCACCTTCTACGGGAAGCCTCCCCTGATCTCCCTGCTTTCTCCCTCCTCAGAGGAGTGCATGTATCTTTCCTCCCTGGGCCTGTGGTTTCCCCCAAGAGAATGGGAATCCCTTGAAAAATGGAGCCATGTTCTATTTTGTCTTTGTATCCTTCCCCCCACCCTCTCCCTGGCTAAGAGCCTTGGCCCAAGTCAATACTTACTGCGTCCGATTGGATCAGATATCCCAATAGCAGCCCCTGGGGAATGAAGTGTAGAAATCACCAGCCTTGGCCAGTTGTGGCTACGATGGCTGCTCTCTCCTGAGCTGACTTCTGAATAAAGAAGAATCAGGAACTTTCCTCCCGTAGCCTTCTCAGAAATTCCCTTCCATGTCCTGGGTCTGCCTCTGCTTAGGCCCATGGCAGAGTCCAGGCAGCCCAGGAGCTCTTGGAAGGCAGGGACTTTGTCCTGGCCTTCCTTCATCCCAGCATAGGCCCTGGCACCTAGGGGCTGGCAAAAACGAGACAGTCCCCGCCTTCAGGGAGCTTGCATTCTGCTGGGAAGAGGCCCAACTTGTAAGCCAGCAAGTAAAGGCAGCCTCAGTCATTTCTTACGTGCTTCCTGGGCACAGAGGATCCAAAGACCCAAGAAAGCCAGCTCCTGCCCTCCTGGACTTTATTCGCTGCGTGTGTCCGTAGATAAATGGGTTTTCTCTCCTTCCAGCACCGGCGTCTTCAGACTCACCAATGCGGGCATGCTGGAGGTCTCTGCCTGTAAAAAGAAGGGCTTCCATCCCCACACCAAGGATCCCACGCTATTCAGTGTAAGTAGAGCATTGGATCATTTCTGGAAGCTAGAGTGCCAGGAGGCCCTGGGTTCAAATCCCACAAAGTGCCCCTTTGTTAAGTGACTTTCCCTCTGTGTCTCTTAAGCAAATCCCTCTAGAACTTACCTGCCGAAGCAAAGACAATTTGCCATCTGTTGTAGCCAAGGAGATGTTCATCCTGGGAGCTTAAACTAGATCTCCCTTGTATATGGATTCTACGTGGATGAGCAATTCAATATGGCGGCATCATTGTGGTTGAATGGGTGTCATCATCCACAGTTGATGCAGCCCTTGGCCTTATGTCTCCCATGTAAGAGGGAAATTTAGGGTATTTTATAGATATATATAAAATGTGGCCGCCAGGAATCAGCAGTTCAGATTGGTTCCGTAATTAAATCAGACCCAAGTCAGCATCGGGTTGAGATAAGTTTATTTACAATCGGGAAGGTAAAAGTATAGGAATAAAGAGAAAGGGAGAGGCTAGTCCAGGCCTGGTCAGGCCTGGACGAGAGAGAAGGTTAAAAGGCTAAATAAATGAAGCTGTAAGCCACAAGGCCCAGCAACCAGATAGGCAGAGTTTGGAAGCGGCCCAGCTAGGCCAAGGAAGTCAGCCTAACTTACCCACGTGACAGTACAGAGTGGAAGCGTTCTGTGGTCTCGGGAGCTCCTTCAGCACCGAGTTCTAGGCGGGAACTGCCTCCACAGGACGTAACTAACATACATAAAGAGATCGTGTCTTTCGTCACTTCCCGTGGGTCCACCTCTAGTTCAAATGGACAAATGGCAGCCTCTACACTGATTAGGACTGTCCAAAGGGCCGTCCCTTGTTCTTGATTTGTTACTTGTTGTCACGTGTGGGTAACTCGTCTCCCCTCCCCACTAAGGAAGGTGAGGGTGACGTCATTTCTATGCCTAGGATGAGTAGATTTTTGACTATGAATGGGCTCGAGCTATTTCCATTTACACACCCATCATGTGTTTCTGACCTCGTGGCTCCCAACGAGTCAATGATAGGTCTGCTCTTCCGCCACCCTGACGCGGCGTTGGTGGGTGGCTTCTTGGAAACGCGCCGCTAAGGGGAAATAACGCTTCAGAGGAGGGTTAGTTGCATGGAGAGGCTGTTTGACGCGCATCTCGGGCCCCCAGAAGTAGGCTATAGCAAATTACATGGGAGGGAGGAGGCGGCACACATTCACAGTGTTAAAAATCGAGCCAGACTGCTTCCTCAGTGTCATAAGGATAAAAGGAGATCACTCCTGGCGCCATTTCCTCTTTTTTTCTGCCTGCTTTGGAGTCACATTGAGCGGCCTTCCCATAGAACCAAAGAGCCTCTTACCTATCAGATTCCTGGAGGTCCCAGCCCCGTCCACCCACACCATCTGAGAAAAGTTACAGATCACAGAATGGTCCTAAGTGTATCATAGTGGGGAGAGAGCTGGCCTCCAAGCCAGGAAGTCCTGGGTTCCAGTCTTGCCTCTAACTCCCCCTGGCTGGGTGACCCTGGGGGCTCTAGACCTTTCCCTTAAGACCAGGAGGTCCAGAGAAGGTGCCGGCCTCATTGGTAAAGGGAGTTCCTCCCCTGGGAGTTCTTCCAGTGATAAAATCACAAGTCCAGCCCCATGACACTTAGCCACTGTATTTTGGGTAGAACTCAGTGAAATCGCTTCCATTTCTCCTGGCTGTAAGGAGGACACACAGACACACACTCACAATTCCCATGAAAACCCGCTTTAGATCCGGGGAAGAATCTTCACCCGATGGTGCACTTTCAACCTCTCCCCACTTGTTTTCTTGCCTAGACATGCCAACACGTGGTGGACCAAGACCGCAGCATCACAGTGCTAGACCTCAGGTGATGAGGCCTGAAGACGGACGGACGGATGGACGGCATCCCAGACAGATGCCCGGACCCTGTGGACACGTGACTGCCAGCTTTTCTTAAGATGTTTTCAGAACTGACGTTTTATATTTGTATGTTTTGGATGTGATGGTTTGATATTTATTGCTCTCAGATGTTTGACCGTTTTCTTTGGGGGATGTTCCACCTTGGGATGGAGCTGGCGGTGACGGTCAATTGAAATTTCCACAGTGTACCCAGAATAATAAATTGAGTGGCAAACAGCACCATCGCAATGGGGTTTCCATGGGAGGTTTGGGCGTTGCACTGAGGTCTTGGCCTCATCCGCCCGGCCCTGATACATACGTGTTAAACCCAAGAGTTAAATGGCATTTCTGAGTAAATCCCTGGGACAGCCCTCTCACGTAACTGGTGGGATGGAGTGACGGGAAGACATCTTAAGGGGGACCCTGAGGCCCTTTATTAAGATAAAAAATAATAAAGGCTGATATTAATATAGAAATTAGTATTTTAATTAAAGCCATGCTGATAGATAAAGTCATTAGACCACACACTTGTAAGAATTCAAAACTGCCGCCCAGCCATAATTGTTACCTCCTGTCTCTTCCTGAGTCTGCTAGCCAAGAGGGCTTCCTTTTGGATACTCCTCCCATTTAAACAGTCCTCTGCATGGTGACACAGGCATCCCCACGCCCAAAGAACCAAACCGGAAACCCATTGGACCACGGGAAATGTAGTTTTAAGGTCCCCACGTGTCCATAGAAAAAAAATATATATACTTTTAGATGGCATTTCCCAAATTTCACTTTTATGATTCCCCCTGAGGTCCGGCAAAAAAAAGGTTAGCCCTTTTTCTTCGCTGGACCTGTAAAAATAGACAACTTCTAAATTTTCAGGAATTTGGGGATAAAAGAAATAGATGAACGAGTGGATAAAATTAGCCGCATTGACAAAAAAACAATTTGGGGGCAGTCCCCTATTGGTATAACGGTGTACAATTAAAACAAATTGCATTCAACTCAATCTCCACTCTCCATAGTTCAATCAACTACACCCCAAAGTTCAAATTTGGTCGTCATGGTGCAGTGAAGGCTTTTCAGACATCTTCATGGTGTCTTCACCAAACAGATTCGTCATCTGGATTCTGGGGAGATGGTAGGATCCTTATCCTGAAATTATTCTCAAAAGAATTTAAACTTTACATTATAGATTACAAAACATACATTTTCTTCTAAGATTTATACAATTCACTCTGAAATTACTCCTAAAAGAGTTAAATATACATATATTTTGACATTATCGAATTTTAAAAAACTTAACAGACATCCCATCCCCCTGAGGGAAATTCTAAACACACCTTTTTTTTTAAACGAGGTACCTCAGGTCAACTAAGGATGGCAAAATAAAAAGAATAAAATTCAAGAAAAAAAAGAAAAAATTAACTTGTGAATGAAATGTAAAATGTGCAAAAAATGTAGGGAAAATAAACTTAGACCTTTCAATGAAGGCCTAATTAAAGTGAATTCAGCAGTGTGCACTTACCCATTCAGGGCCAGGACTAAAGGAAATGTCTCTCTCTGATCTGATTTACCATCAACTTTTCAGGGAAGTGAGCCAAATAAGTAACCAATCTTAGGTGCTTTCTAGGAATCTAAGTTGAGGGGACCCACGTCCTCTAAAGTTTTAGAAAAGACTGGGACTCCAGGACTCAAACCCCAATTTCCAAGCCCTAAAGTATTGGCATAGAACTCCTGCAATCATGCAGATTTTTTAGTCAAGTCTCTGACCATGTGCTTTCTTTAGCACGAAAACGGCTTTATGTTCCCTTCTGGAATCAGAAAGGCATTTAAATCACAGTCCTATAGGCTCAGGTATTTGCATTAAGCTTATAAAAAAAGATAAATAATGATTATATATGTACTTCCAATACAAGATGAGAAAAAAGAAAAATCAATTGCTCTATTAGAAAAATGTTTTAAAAATCAAAAAAAATATATATATATATAGCTTAGAACTAGAAGGGTTTTGTTACACAAAAATGAGGTTTTTATTCTGTGAGTGTAAATGGATCTTACAAATAGCGGATTCACAATGCACATTCAAATAGAGTACCATTATTTCCAATAGCACATTTTAAAACAATAAACAATGATGTTTAAAATCATATACTTGTTACAACTTGTAAACCTTGGCTAAGAGTTTCTCAACAAACTCTGTTATTGCTTCCATAGCAAAATCTGATATTTTAAAAAAGAAACCTTCTGGTATAATCATCCTCAGATAAGATGCTTCTTCAACTTAAGGCAATAATTTCTCTTATAATAAAATATATAAAGACTTTATCCTTTAAGACAACAATTCTTAAGGATTTAAAGTAAGACCTCTTGTAAAATTACAAGGTAATTCTCAAAGCATGGAAGCTTTCAAGGTTCTATACAATTACCAAGACAGAATAAATTTTAAAAGACATGTGCTCTATAAATCCAATAGTATCAGATCAACAAGCTGGTCAAAACCTCTTACCAGTTCTAATAGATTTTTCTCATTATTTGGGAGTTACAATAAAATCACAAACAGAATTAATCTAGCAGCCACAAACTTCATTAACTTAAAATGATTCAGTGTAACAGGAAAATCAACGAAATAAACAAGATTAATTTACAAAACTAATTAGCAAAATACAGTAAGATACAGTCTCTCTAAAACAGAAATAAAACTCAGTCAGTTCCGAGGTTTAAAAGTTTACCCTGGTTCAATTTAAGGTTCTCTTGATTGAGTTCTGCTGAGTTTAAGGAGTTTTGTTTTTTTTTTTTATAATCAGTCTTTGCTCTCAGTTCAAAGTTCTGAGCAGGTATGGGGGTGAATAGGCCATGTGGCCCAATTAAGGGTAAACACTAGGTCCACGTGGTGTCGGGTCATGGGCTCAGGGCTAGAGAAAAACTTAGGCCAGTTTTGTAGAAAATGCCACGTGTAGAGCTTGTGGGGGTGGGGGTTGCCTAAATTAGGTCTTTAGAGAAACATGTGGAAGGCTAGAAATAGGGAGAAAGGGGAATATACTTCCCAAGTTCTTTATCAGCAGAGCTGAAGCAGTCTCTGAAGATCGAGATCTCAGCAAAGGCAGCAGCAGGGGTCATCGATGTTGGGGCTCAGGGTTCTAGGACTAGCAGGACTAGCAGCACCAGTGGCAGGATCGGAGAAGTGGTCCACTCCAGTGAGTCAGGAAACGGAGATCACAGGGACTGGAACGCTGGCAGGCTTGTAGTCAGGAAGCAGTAGGAATGGAGATCAGGTCAGGAGTCAGGAGATCAGCGGCAGAGACACACTGGCTGGGCTCCGGCATTTTAGTTTTAAAGCCAAAAGCCAGAATTGGCTGGCCTGACCTCCCAAGGTAGTTTGGGCTGGACTGGCTGGCTGAGTCCAGCCTGAGGCAAAAACATGCTGTTGCTTTTAGCAAAAGCATGGCAAGCAAGGCCACTTTCCTTTTTTAAAAAATTGCCCAAAAAGGCTGAGCCAGGCCAAAAAGAAAGCATGGCTATCGTTAGGCTATCTGGAAGATTGAAAGTTTGAATTTCGACCGTGTGGTTGCCATAATTATTACGATAAAAAATAATAAAGGCTAATATTAATATAGAAATTAGTATTTTAATTAAAGCCATGCTGATAGATAAAGTCATTAGACCACACACTTGTAAGAATTCAAAACTGCCGCCTAGCCATAATTGTTACCTCCCGTCTCTTCCTGAGTCTGCTAGCCAAGAGGGCTTCCTTTGGATACTCCTCCCATTTAAACAGTCCTCTGCATGGTGACACAGGCATCCCCACACCCAAAGAACCAAACCGGAAACCCATTGGACCACGGGAAATGTAGTTTTAAGGTCCCCACGTGTCCATAGAAAAAATATATATATACTTTTAGATGGCATTTCCCAAATTTCACTTTTACACCTTCTGCCACCATTTTGTTCAATCTCAAGCTTCGAGGCATCCAAATTGGAGCCAAGCTTCCTGTAGTCAAAGGATGAACCCCTAAAAAGAGATACCTCATTTCTGTGGACACCAGAATGTTTAGGGAGAGAACTGCAAACCTCGTCAAGAAATGGGACTTAAGGGGGCAGCTGGGTAGCTCAGTGGATGGAGAGCCAGGCCTAGAGATGGGAGGTCCTGGGTTCAAATCTGGCCTCAGACACTTCCCAGCTGTGTGACCCTGAGCAAGTCACTTGACCCCCATTGCCTACCCTTACCACTCTTCTGCCTTGGATCCAATATATAGTATTGACTCCAAGATGGAAGGTGAGGGTTTATTAAAAAGAAAAGAAAAGAAAAAAGAAATGGGGCTTTAAAAAGTAGAGAAAAGGATCCAAGGGCTTCCTTCTCCATCTTTTGGGGAAGCTAGGTGGAATCAAGCCAAGCCTGGGTTCAAATCTGGCCTCAGACACTTCCTAGCTGGGTGACCCTGGGCAAGTCATTTAACCTCCCATTGCCTAGTCCTAATTGCCCCTCTGTCTTGGAACAGATACTTAGTATGGATTCTGAGATAGAAGTTAAGAGCTTAAAAAAAAAAGAATAATCATTGAACAAGGAATGGTAAGACAAATTGAGGTAAGAGAAGATTTTGTCCCTCCATGCTGGCTGTCTTTCAAGTCTTTGAAGGGCTCCACTGTGGAAAAAGGAAGAGGCTTGTTCCATTTGGCCCTACAACGAAGAAGCTACAAAGAGGCCAATTTAGGGCCAGTTAAAGAAAAAGGGTTTTTTTGTTGGTTTTGGGGTTTTTTTAAACCCTTAACTTCTGTGTATTGGCTCCTAGGTGGAAGACTGGTAAGGGTGGTCAATGGGGGTCAAGTGACTTGCCCAGAGTCACCCAGCTGGGAAGTGTCTGAGGCTGGATTTGAACCTAAGACCTTCCATCTCTAGGCTTGGCTCTCAATCCACTGAGCTACCCAGCTGCCCCCAAGAAAAAGTTTTAATGATTAGAACTGCCCCAAAGTGGAGTGGACTGCCTCCAGGGCTGGTGAGTTCCCCATCCCTCCCCCCCACCCAGGTCTTTGAGCAGAGGCTAGGTGACTACTTGTAGGAGACAAGGTAAATGGGACCTACTTTCAGGGATGGATTGGACTAGGTCTGGTTCTTCACCTTTCTGGGTGCCAGAGACCGCTTTGGCAGTCTGGTGAAGCCTTCTCAGGGTCTGCTTTTCTTTTATTCTTTTTTAAACCTTTACCCTCCGTCTTATTGGTTCTAAGGCAGAAGAGTGGTAAAGGCTAGGCACTGGGGAGTTAAGTGACTTGCCCAGGGTCACACAGCTAAGAAGTGTCTGAGGTCAGATTTGAACTCAGGCCCTCCCATCTCTAGGACTGATTCTCAATCCACGGAGCCACCCAGCTGTCCTCTTCGGGGTCACACTTTTAAATTAAAATCCAAAGATTACAAAGGAATCCAATTATATTGAAATAATTATCAAAATATTTTAAATAAGTTCATGAACTTTGATGATGATCATCAGCTCATTCAATCACAACAACCTTGTGAGATAGATGCTATTTTGTCCCCATTTTTTAGATGAGAAAACTGAGGCTAGGAGAAATCAAGTGACTTGCTCAGGATCACACAACTAGTAAATATCTGGAGCTGGATTTTAAATCAGGCCTAGACTATTTCTGAGGTCCTTTTCAGCAAAAAGATTCTGGGAATCTGTGACCTAAAGTCTGAGATGAGTGTGAAGACTCATCCTCCCCCCCCCCCCCCTTATAACAAATCCTAAAAGAAAGAGAGGAAAAAAGGTCAGCAAAACCTGCCAACACAGCTGCTCTATTTGACCGTGTTTCACCGGGTGCCTCACCTATAGTCCCCCACCTCTATTCGGTGCCAGTCTGCAGTAAGGACGAGCCCCCTTCTTTGGAATGCACACAGGATGCTTTCTGGGTCTTCTGAAGAGTTATCTGATCAGTTCACACAGAGAGTGTCAAGAGCACTAGACCCACAGTCAGAAGGTCCAAGTTCCAATCCTTCCTCTGCCATTCAGTACTTGGGTGTGCTTCACCCCTCTCCCTCTCTGCAACTCAGTTTCTTCATCTATTAAATGGGAGAGGTGGACAGCCCTGCCGAGACTCCACGTTCCCCCATTGACCTCCTGGGTGGTTCCAAAGACTGGCCTAGAGCACAGGCTGGAAAGCTGAGGATGTGAAGGGGACAGAGAGCCACCACACTCAAAAGAGCTCTTTGGAATGAGGTTTCCTTGTTTCCAGGCCCCTCAGAGCTCCCCAATGTCTTCCTGGAGGGATCCCAGCACACAAGTCTGGCTGCCTCTTCAGGATATGAGTCTGGCTGAACCCCCTGATGTCCTGATTAAAGTTCAAGGAAAAAAGGTTTTCCATCATTAGTGTAACTGACAGCTGACACCTAGGGCAGTGATGGGCAAACTTTTTAAGAGGGGGCCAAAGGAAAGGAAATGCTCCTCTGTCAGTCTGTTTCTAAGGCAACTCTTTCGAAGTTTCATTGTATTGTATCCTACTCATTGTATTCATCAGATTAGGAATTATGTCAGGTGGCCAGATGGAACATTTCAGGGGGCCACCTCTGGCCTGCAGGCTGTAGTTTGCCCATCGCTGACCTAGGGGGTAGGAGATGGCTTTTGAGGTCGAACTCTTCTCCCTCTCCGCCTCTCAAAGCCAATTATTACTGGTCCTGGAAACAGCTGTGACCCGGAAGGTTAGAAGCTGAGAGCAGACAGCAGTTGGTGAGGAGCCTGAACAAGAGGCCCAATGCCAATCAATGGAAAAGCAAGAACACTTCGCCTCTTAGTTTCCAGAAAGACCCAAAAGGGAGGCATAGGGATGCCGATGGATAAAGCATCCCTTTGGAAGAGCCAATTAGGAGAGAGTTGGCCTCCCCCGGTAGGACTTTTCTCATTCCTGAGAAGGAAGTGGACATCCTGCTGCTCTTGGCAACTCCTCTAAGGACAGCCCTGAAATTGGGGCACAAAGGGAGGGATTAAGGGATGGTCTGCTTTATGTCAAGGGTGAACCTAATGAAGCAGACTTTCCAGTAGGGCTTTGTTAGAGTCAGCTCTGGGAAGGTTGTCTTTGAAGGAAGGCCAACAGGATACCAACTGAAAGGATTGGACTCAGTGACCTCTGGGGCCTCTTCCAGTTCAAAACCCCGTCCGTGGGCCTAAGAAGAGGCCAATCAGTGACAAGCATTTGCCAAAAACAAAGTAGTTATCAAGAATGAGGGGGGTTGGCACTCCAACAGAGGCCTAGAAGCATACTCTCCAGACACAGGAGAAAGAAATTTGACAAATGATGAATTTCCTTCTTTTGAGAATGTGCTTTTTTGTCCTAAGGACAAAAGTCTCTCTGGGACTGCCTCTGAGGGTCTGCCACCACCCCCACCCCAAAAAAAGAAGAAGAAGAAAAAAGAAAAAGAAAAGACGTTTTATGGCTTTGTCCTTCTACATCTGACTGAGAGCTGGAGAGGCATCTCTGAGCCTCGTGTCAGCTGCTTTTTGGTTCTTTACTCTGGGGTAGGGGAAGAGCTAAAAAGTGACTCCCTCCATTGAGGAGAGAAGAACAAATACTTTACCTTCTTCTCTGGGAAACTTCCCTGGGCTTCTGTTAGCCTACCTGAGGAGTGTGAGCATTGGACTGGATGGCTTTCGAGCTCCCTTCTAGCTCTAAAACCTATGCTCCTGTGTATTCAGAAAAATATAACCATTTCAACCCTAGGAAGTGCTTCAAAGGAATTTGAAGGGTAGGAGGGAAGGGAAGGGTCAGTTCCAAGTGGAAGAATTGTAAGATTAACATCAACGTCCAATAACTCCAAGTATTAAGTTCTATAAGATCTATTAATAATCACTTGGAGTAAAAGGAAGAAAAAGAACAAAAGGAAAAACCCGAGTAAAGAAAAGTTTTCTCAGCCTCATTTGCAGGGGAAAAAGAGAGAGAGGGCGACGGGCTCCCAGAAACCTCATCTCCAAAACACAAGGATGTAATAATGGGAAAATGAAAATGGGGTGCTGGAACTTAGAGTTTCTGGGGAGCGAATTCTAATTATACAGAATGGAAGACTTTCTAAGGGATTGAGAGCCAGGCCTAGAGATGGGAGGTCCTGGGTTCAAATTTGACTTCAGACACTTCCCAGCTGTGTGACCCTGGGCAAGTCACTTGACCCCCATTGCCTACCCTTACCACTCTTCTGCCTTGGAGCCAATACATAGTATTGACTCCAAGATGGAAGGTGAGAGTTTAAATTAATTAATTAAAATTTTTTAAAAAGCCAATCCAGGTACTTTTTAGGGTACTGATGGTATAACCAACCATGTTCCAGGGCTCCCCATTTTGAGCTGTGGATAGATGTCTGTTTTCTAAGGTAAGCATCACTTTCTTACATTTGTACCTTCCGCTAGTTGATTCAGAATCCCTTGTTATCCAGGAATGGTTTCTAAAATAGGCCAATTAAGTGCATGCATATATGTGTGTGTGTGTGTGTGTGTGTGTGTGTGTGTGTGTGTGTGTGTGTGTGTGTGTGTGTGTGTCTGCCTGTCACAGGAATTTAGGGTTAGATTTATGTGTCTCCTTTGGAGATGTAGAAGAAGCTGAGCCCCAACTTTTCTTTTCACTAAAAAGAGCAATGGGTACATCCATCTTGAGCACGGGAGAAGAGGCATGGGAAAGTGAAAGCTGCTTCTCTTCAAATATTTTGTTCTTTCAAATGTGGGGGAGGCGGGGTGGGGTGGGGGAAGAAGCGCAAGGAGAGACAGAGACAGAGAGAAAGGGGAAAGAGGAGAGGCAGAGAGAGGTGGTGGGAGGTAGAAGGAGAAAGAGGCAGAATTTGAGAGGGAGAAGAAGGAGAAAGGAAGAGATAAGGAGGAGAGAGAGATAGAGAGGGATAGAGAAGTGGGAAATGAAAAGAGAAAAGAGAGAAAGGTAAAAAGAGGAGAGAGGGAGAGAAAAGGAGGAAGGGAGAAGCAGAGAGAAGGGAAAGGGACAGTGAGAGGGAGACAAAAAGAAAGAAGAGGGAGAAACTGAGAGGAGAAGAGGGAGGGCAAAGAGAGAAAAGAGAGGGAAGAGAGGATGAAAGAGAAAGACGAAGAGACAGAGACAAAGAGAAAGAAAAATCCACAGAGCTATTTGTTTGGGACATTAGGTTAGAGAGGTTTCTTACTAAGGCACAGATTAACTTGAATGCCTCAATGATGCTGATTCCTTCAGGGAGGAATTAACTTGGATTCAGCCTCTCTGACTAAGCTAGAGGAATGAGGTTTCTAAAAATCAATCTCTCCCTCTCTCTCTCTCTGTCTCTGTCTCTGTCTGTCTCTGTCTGTCTATCTCTCTTTCTGTCTCTCTCTCTCTCTCTCTCTCTCTCTCTCTCTCTCTCTCTCTCTGTCTCTCTCTGTCTCTCTGTCTCTGTCTCTGTCTCTGTCTCTCTCCCCCTTCCCCCATCCCCTCTCTGGCTCTCCTTTTCTTGTCTCTAAAAGGGTGTTCAGAGATCCCATCTCTCCAGCTCAATTTCTGGACCGTCACCCATTTGCCATATAGACCCAATGGAGCGTTTTGCTTGTGAATCACTTCAGGGATGAAACAAACTTAGACGCCGAGACTCTGAATCTTTACTGACTGAGAAGATGATGATGATGCCGAGGATGATGGCTGGTTTTGGGGTCCTGCTTTAAGGTTTGCAGAGCCCTTTAGGAGCATCGTCTCCTCTGGGTCTCACCACAATCCTATTGCTGTTATCATTATTCTGCTATTACAGACGGGGACGCTGTGGGTCAGAGAGTTTAAGTGACTCAGCCAGGGTCACACGGATGTCCTAAACTGTGCCAGTGTGGGACATCCTTCCGGCAGGGGATGGGGGGATTCTGGTAAATATTTAACAACCAGCTCTGAAACAAGCCACACTTTTCACTTTAATCTGCATCATTAACATTTTCGCCATCATTTTCTTAAGTCTGGATCACTGTCAGACAACAATGGTGCCCTAATGTGTAGCACTTGCCAGTTTCCAGGGTGGAGGGGTTCACCCTGAAGCACTCCCACGTCCCTCCCCTGCCAGAGGCTCTTGGGCCTTCCTCCAAGTTCCCCAGCCCATAGTGGGGGCCTGCTCCTCCCTGGCATCCTGCCACCAGCTCCTCCCCCTGCCAAGCCTGCCCACCCCTTTCCTCAGTGGAGAACCTTCCTTGAGATGCATTTCCTGAGCCCAAGTGACACTAGCTGTACATGCCACCTCCTCACCTGCCCCCCTAACCCAAGCCACCCTTGTATGGATTTTATCTGCATTTATACCCACGCTGCCAGCACTCCTTTCACATGGAGACGAGGAACATGGAGGTAGAATGGTCAAATTGTGAGAGCTCAGGATTCAGAAGACTCAAATTCAAATCCTGTTTCTATCACTTCCACCAATCTGAGCTTGGGCAAAACATATACTCTTTCTAGGAGCAGTGAGGCCGCACAGTGGTTAAAATGCTGGGCCTGGAGGCAGGAAGACCCAGTTCAAATCCAACTTCAGACATTTATTAGCTGTGTGACCTTGGATGGGTCACTTAATCTCTCTGTGCCCTCATTTCCTCAGCTGTCAAATTGGGATGATAATACTAGGCCCTACTCCAGAGCTATGACAAGCAGGTGAGTATTTATAAAGCACTTCTCCCAGAATCTGGCCAGCAATAGGTGTTCTATAAAGGTTTATTTCCTGTACAATCGAACGTAATGGACTTCTCTACTAGCAGCAATGCAAGGATCCCGAGCAAGGCTGAGGGACTTATGAGAAAGAAAACTAGCCACACTCAGAGGAAGAACTGTGGGAGCAGAAACACAAAGGAAAAACAAGTGCTTGAACACATGGGTTAATGTGGACACAATTTGGATGTAGATTCTTAATGACCACGCTAGTACAGTTATCAATAATATGGAATTAGGTCTTGATCAATGATGCATGTAAAACCCAGTGGAATTGTATGTCAGCTAAGGGGGGTTGGGGGAGAGGGAAAGAACATGAAATATGTAACTAGGGGGAAATATTCAAAATTAAAATTAAAAAATAATAAAAAATGGAATGCAAAAATAAGTTTATTTCCTTCCACCTCCCTCTTGGCCTCAGTTTCCCCATGGGCTCCATTTATTGTCTGATGATTACCCAGACCAGAAAATGATGGCAAAAATGTCAATAATGCAGATTAAAGTTCAAAGTGTGTCTCATTTTAGAGCTGGTTATTAAATGGGGGACCTTTAAAGATCATGTCCATTTTAACTCTCTGGGTGTAGTAGCCTCGCCAAGTAGCCTGGGAGAATGGCCCCACAGGCATCCCAAGGATGGATGGATGACCAACAGCACCTTTTCCCATCAGCTCATTTACATCAGACAGACTTCAGGGCTTTGAAGGCTGTCACTAAGAAACCACAAATCAAAGAACTATTCAGGGATGGTGAAAGAATTCGAGTTTGTCTGTGTCGTGCCAGATGAAATTGTGGCTTTGGAGTTTCTCACCCCACATTATGCATCAAAGGACAGCAAGAGGACCTGATCTGAGGCAGCTCGGAAGAATGACGTGGTAACCTGTGAGAAGCTGAATGAGAAGGGGACAGAGAGCAGGAGCCAACAGAAGAAACCACTCTCTGGGGTCTGGAGGACTCAGAGAAGAGGCGAATAGAACAGAGCAGCTGTGAGAACTACCGGAAGCCAGACCGGATCTGTCACTAATGCTCAGAGCTCCCTGGAGAACCCTGGAGCTGCTGAGAGCTGTTTGGAGGAAAGCTGTTTAGAGCCAGCTGAGCTTCTCTTCCTTACTCTCTAGTGCCATCTAGTGCCATCTAGTGCTTGAGAACTGACTGAAAACAGATAAGCCCTGAGGCTTGGAGGAGAGCTTTGTAAAAGTGGGAGCTTCAAAGGGATAATGAACTGGAGGAATTCCATGTGAACTCGATAGACCTCCAGGAAGTGATGCAGAATGAAAGGAGCAGAACCAGAAGAACATTGTACACAGAGATGGATACATTGTAGCACAATCCAATGTAACTGACTTTGCTACTAGTAACAATGTAATGACCCAGGACAATGCTGAGGGGTTTATGAGAAAGAAAACTATCCACATCAAGAGAAAGAACTGTGGAGGTTCCAGGTTAAGATGGCGGCAGAGTAAGAAGCAGCTCTTAACCTCTCCTGACCGAAACACACAAAACTCCTCAAGGGGACATAAAAACAAGTCCAGACAAAGGGAGGAACCCCACAACAGGGAACAGTGTGGAAGATACGTGGAACCAAGGCATTTCCATGCTATAAAGGGGTGAAACAGCTCTCACTAAATCGCGGGCTGAGCAGCCACCCCACCCCCACCCCCTCCACACACAACACCTATAGCGCCGAAGCCAGCTAAAAAGAAATAGAGCAAGTTTGGGGCACCCATTGAGTCATTGGCAGCTCCGGGGCCTGTTCCTGAGAGTGGCAGGATTTGGGACCCCAGGAAGCTAGCAAACGCACGCGGAATTTGAGCGCGGGAGCAGGGCACCGAGAGCAGACAGAGGGCGCAGAGCGCGGGCTGAGAGCGCAGGCACGGGTGGAGGCGTGGGTGGAGGCAGACACAGCCACGACCTAAAGCTCTGAAACCCTGAGTGGGGAATCAGTGCAGATGGGCATACGACTGTGGAAGCAGCACCCTGAGACTTGTAAAGAAACGTCCGGCAGAGGATCAAGCAAGGGGGTCCACCAGGGGGCTTGACCTTGGAAAAAACCAGACAGACCTCAGGAGCCAAGACCACGGACAGACCCTGAGCGCAAGGATAAACCTGAGAAGCTGCTGGGCTAATGATGGCTACCCAGTCTCAGGAAGCTCAGAAGAGAAAGATTAACAACAAGAAAAAGAAGTCTTTAACACTCGACAACTTTTACACAGAGAAAATCCAGACAACCGAGCAAACAGAGGAGGAGAACAAACAAGCATCCGGACCCTCCTCAAATAAGGAAAACTCCTCACAAGCTATGGAAGAGTTCAAAACTGAGATTTTGAGGAAAATGGAAGAGATCTGGCAAGAAAATAACTGTTTAAAAGGTAGAATCTTGCAATTGGAAAGTGAGGCTCAGAAACCAAATGAACTGATAAGTAAATTGAACAACAGAAATGACCAGATTGATAAGGAATACCAGAAGATTATAGCCGAAAACCAAAAGATTATAGCCGAAAACCAATCCCTAAAGGCTAGAATTGAGCAATTGGAAGCTAATGATCTCTCAAGACAACAAGAACAAATAAAACAAAGTCAAAAGACTGAAAAAATAGAAGGAAACATGAAATATCTCAATGAGAGAGTGACAGACCAAGAAAACCGGTCTAGAAGAGACAATTTGAGAATAATTGGTCTTCCAGAAAAACCAGAAATTAATAGAAACCTGGACTCCATACTAACAGAAATAATCCAGCAAAATTGCCCTGAAGTCCTACAACAAGAGGGCAATATAGACATTGAAAGGATTCATAGAACACCTGCAACATTCGATCAAGAAAAGAAAACACCCAGAAATATAATTGCAAAATTCAAGAGTTTCCAAGCAAAAGAAAAAATCTTACAAGAAGCCAGAAAGAAACAATTCAAATATCAAGGAGCACCAATCAGGATCACACAGGATCTGGCAGCCTCCACGCTAAAAGACCACAAGGCTTGGAATACGATATTCAGAAAGGCAAGAGAGCTGGGCCTGCAACCACGGATCAACTACCCATCAAAATTGACTATATATTTCCAGGGGAAAGTATGGGCATTCAACAAAATGGAAGAATTCCAGGTATTTGCACAGAAAAGACCAGGGCTAAATGGAAAGTTTGATATCTAACCACAAAAATCGAGAGAAACATGAAAAGGTAAATAAGATACAGAGGGGAAAGAAAGAAAACTTATAATTTTTAAATTTGCCTTTTTAAGGGCCTCAGTGAGATCTAATTATCTGTATTCCTATGTAGAGAAATGTTATGTATAATTCTCTGTAGTGAACTCTATTCACTATTATAATGTTCACTATTATAGTAATAAGAAGAATAATTCACAGGGTGAGGGTGGAACACTAAATAATCTAAGATGGCATGGGGGATGGGAAAGAGGGGGTGAATAGCAGGGGACACCAAGAGAAACTTGAGTGAATAAGAAAATAGGATATTCTATTACACACAAAGAAGGCATGGGAGGGAGAGGGGACAAATACTATTATAAGAAGGAGAGGAAGAGAGCATTAAGGGGTAATAATCAAACCTTACTCTCAGTGTAATCAACCCAGAGAGGGAAGAGTAGCTATACTATCCATTGGGACATAAAACTC
>NC_058131.1:720123925-720209283 GCF_016433145.1 Gracilinanus agilis
TGCAGAGGAGGAGGGGAGAGGAGTTGGGGAGGGGGGCAGTGGGGGAGGCTGGGGAGGAGGGGAGGGAATGCTGCATGAAGCCCCAGGCTTGCCAGGCTCCAAAAGCAAACCATATTTAGGCATGAAGAGGGAAATGGGAGAAAGAAATCAACTCATGAAAAGGGCCAACGCCTGGCTTGCTGCTCAGGACTGCCCTGCCCTGTCCTGGGCCAGTCTAGCCACCCATCAGGAGTCCTAAGGTCTAGGAGCAGGAGCCCAACCAGGCCCCCTGCAGGAGTGAGCCATCCACTCTTCCCAAGGAAGCACCCAAGGGAGCAGCACAGGATGGGCACAGGAGCCTCAGGGGAGAGCTATCCAGCACCTTTGTTTGACAGGTGAGCCCTGCCAATGGGCAGGACTCCCATTCGGACCAGGGCTGGGACCGCAGAGCCCACATCTATGGGCTTCTTGTACAATGTCTAACCTCATCTGCAAATGCTCAGTGATTGAGTCATTTATAGCTGTGGGGGACATCAGAGGCCAGGGAGCCCGATCCCCTTATTTGACAGCTGGAGAGACTGAGGCCCAGCCAGGGGAGGCAGCTTGCCCAAGACCGGACAGCCAGAGGCAGGGCTGGAACTTGGGGCTTTGGATAGGAGCTCAGGACCCAGGGCTTCCAATTCTCCAAACTGGAGGCTAGAGACTCCAGTGGCTTCATACCATCTGACACGCATGCAAGGCTTGCGAACCACTCCTCATCGTTGTGAGGCAGGATTTGACCCATTTTACAGATGAGGCCCAGAGAGGTAAAACCACCAGAAGCCCAGCCTGGAAGAATGTTCCTCATCCACTCGCCCCTCTGCACCTCCTAAGAACCCTTGGCCATTCCTGAGGGCTTAAAAATTGGCCGGCCACCTCCTTCTCATCGTCTCATGACTTAGACAACTAGGATTCCCATTGGGCAGAGAGGACGGGAGAGCCCTCGAGGCTCAGTGACTTCCTTGCTCAGGCCACACAGCTAGGAAGTGCCCTGGTGGGATCTGAACACAAGCCCAGCACTCTAACCACCACTCACTCCCTGGCACTCCCTTCTGGATAACTGCCCACGTGGCAGAGAATAGATCCCGGGAGCCCCCAGACCTCCAACACAGAGACAAGCCGGCGGAGCAGGGGGAAGGCCTGCCCCAGCGCCAGATTGGCAGAAGCTTCTCTGCTCAATCTAAGCCTCTGACTGACTCTGAAACCCAGAGGGGGGGGGGGTCCCTGCAACCCTCCGCCAGCCTCCACACAGCTGGCTGCGTTCTCTGCTCTCTGGCTGCTGCAGCGGAAGCTCCCTGGATGTTCCAGCTGCCGTGCAGGGCCCGGCCCTACCTCCCGTGGTGGCGCTGGCTCAGCCTGCTTGCCCCCAGACCATCCTGGCAACCAGCCAGAGGGGGCAAAGTCCCAACGTCTCCAGGACTCACTCCACATGGCACTCGTCTTCCCAGTGAAAATCCATCATGTGAATGCCCTCCCCCCGCCCAGCCCTGCCCCAGCCGGGGCCCCTGGCCTCCAGGGGTCCCCGAGACGCCCTCCAGGGCCAAGAGCACTTACCCGGACGGAGCTTGGCTGCTGGGCTTGGCTGCTCCTCAGGGAGGGTGTTTGTCCTGGAAAGCTGGAGGCTCTTAGGTTATATAGCCCCTTGGCCTGTTCTCCTCCCACTGGCTTCCCAAACAAGGAACAGAGACAGGCTCGAGCCTCATCTCTCAGGCTAACACAGCCATATAGGGACCTCAGAGCTAAAACCTCTCATCTGGGTGGCCCAGGGCCCGGGTCTCGGCTGCTGCATTCCGCTGCAATGGGAGCCGAGCTGGGCTGGCAGGCAGCAACATCTGCGAAGCTTGGGGAAACACTCCCAGAGGGGGGGCAGGAGGGGGGAAGGGGGGTGTCAAATATGGTCAACAGGCCCCAAAGAGGTCCAGGACTTCCCCCTGAAATACAGGAGGCTTCAAATCCCAGACAAGGTTAAGATTGGGGGTGGGGGTTCGAGCTACAATAAGAGGCAGCATTTTTATAATGCCTTCTGGTTCACAGAGTGCTTCATCTCATTTGATCCTCACATAGCCATTGTGAGGCAGGTGCTAGTATTATCCCCATTTTACAGATGAGGAAACGGAGGCCCACAGAGATTACACACCTTGCCCAATGGCTGAGGGAACCCTCAAAATGAGGTCTTCCTGACTGGTAAAGCCAGTGTTCTGCCATTGCACCACCTGGCTGCCTACTTCAAAGGCAGCATTGGCTCAAGAAGGCAGTAGATTGCTGTTGCCCTTCTCACAGGCAAAGGGACATTTCCCATGACTCTGCTGGTCAATGGCTCTCAGAAATCTCTGTTTACAGAGACGTCCCCTTCCACCCACCTCCTTTGGATTCTCTTGCCACATCATCGCTGCATCGCCGGAGCCTGCTCTGCTTTCGGATTTCAGTTTGGGAAGTTGCGTCGATGTCTGTATCTTTCAAACGAACCCTGGTTGAGGCAGAGACATTCCCTGTTCAATTTCTCGGGAGAGAGTGTCTAACAAGGAGGTTGGGAAAGGTCCATCGGGGCACCCAAGAGCAGTGGATTGAACCACCCCCCATCAGCTCACATAGTAAGTGGTACGAGCTGAGCCATCAATGTGATTGGATGTTCTCAGAGCCCTGGGCATTCATGCATAGAAGCAGACTGCACATTTTTAGGACAGTGACACTGCCTCGTGGAAAAGCCACAGCTGGTTGTAACGTGCCACACTGGCTTCCCACTAGACTTGGCATTCGAAGCTGCTACACACAGGACACTGGCCGATGATTGGGGCTGAAAATGCTGAAGGCAGAATGGCAACAGAAGCCCTCCTGATTCCCCCACAGCAGGTATCCCATGCAGGTGCAGGCCTAACACAGCAGAGTTGGTGAATTCTTCGGGAACCAGGGTGCAAGATGGCAAGAATGAGAAGAAAGCTTGAACTGTAAAATGTCCATAACCCAAAGGAAAAGTCTACCAAACTCCCAATACATAAAGCTAGCACCAAATAAAACCCCACAAAAATAACGACCTGAGCAATAAACCGAGTCACCAAAATTTCAGGTCGCTCTTCTCTAAAGATGTGGCCATTCACTTTCTGGTTTGTGTGGGGATTACCACATCTGTGAAGGTCTCAGTTCAATTAAGCAATAAGCTAAAAGAGCCCATTTTTTTTCTTCTTACCAAAAAGCCAACAAGTTCATTTTGGACAAATAATTGTGCATTGCATTATCTGGAATTAGACTGTAAATTCCTTGATGGCAGGGATTATCTTTTGTCTCTTTTTGTATCCCTTAGCACTTAGCACAATGCCTGGCAAATAGTAGGCACTTAATCCAGGTTTATTTATTGATAGATTGAAAAGACAAAATCCATAAAGAACTGGTCTTGGGGGCAGCTGGGCAGCTCAGTGGATTGAGAGCAGGCCTAGAGATGGGAGGTTCTGGGTTCAAATCTGACCTCAGCCACTTCCCAGCTGTATGACCCTGGGCAAGTCACTTGACCCCCATTGCCTACCCTCACCACTCTTCTGCCTTGGAACCAATACACAGTATTGACTCCAATATGGAAGGTGAGGGTTTAAAAAAAAATTGGTCTTGGAGCCAGGAAGCCATGGACAAGACAGATAAGCTGTCACTGGGCCACTGTCTAAGCCTCTGAGTTACAGAGATGGTGTCAACCTGCATTGACAAAAGGAATTTACTCATCTGGGAGTTCCTGATACACAGGTCCAATCCTTGCCTTTCCACGAAGGGATAGATACTGTTCATCCCTTTGCCACTCATTTGTGTGCTCTTCCAATTGGTTGTCTTTTAGGTTGTTGAGAAAAATATTATTTTTGTATTCTATGATGGCATTCTTTACATTTCGGGGGGGGGGGAAGGAACAAACACTTATTAAGTACTTACTTTGTGCCAGGCTGTGTGCAAAACACTTTAGAGATATCTCATTCAATCAATAATAATAATAACAAAATAATATTTAACATTTATATAACACCTACTATGTGCCAAGTACTTTGCAAAGTGCTTTACAATTACAATGTGCCTTCCACATGGAGACCTTCCCCATCACAGTTTCAATATATCATGGGTGGGCATAAGAAATTAAATGTAAATATGGAGAGACTTTTGCGGACATCACAGATGACATGTGAAGGCCAGCAAACAACACAGGAAAAGTTTAGAAACTCAGAAGTGCATAAAACAGTCTACGACCAAACGTTTATCCCAAATTTTACAAAAAGGGACTGTAAACACTCCATAAAAGAAAAAAGAAAAAAAATAGACTTCTCTGGTACAAAGGGAGGGCCAGAATTCTTACGTAGATTTTCCAGAAGGAGGGGGTACCATGCCCCTAACTCTCAAGATATGAAGGGATACATGTATTAGTTAATTTGTTTCTCACAACAGCCAATTAGAGTCCACATTTTACAGATGAGGAAACTGAGGTGAACAGATGTTAAGAGACCTTGTCTGGAGTTATAGTTATAGCTAGTGTCTGAGGTGAGATTTAAACTCAGGTCATCCTAACTCTTGGCCATCACTATGGCTCCTATTTGTCCCTTGGAGCAATGTTGAATTGATAAAAAATCTTTCCTCTAGCAGAGTAGATGGTGATCACTCTAACTTTAATAGCATTCTTCATAAGTTGCAGTGCTATCACAATTCTACCTAAATTCATTTACTTACTTAGTACCACACCAATCAAACTACCAAAGAACTGGGGGAAATAATAGTAAAACTCATCTGGGAAAACAGAAGTCAAGAAAATCAAGGGAATCAATGCAAAACAAAAATGAAGGAAGGTAACTTAGCAATACCAGATTTCAAACTATGTTACAGAGTAGTCACGATTAAAACAATCTGGTATCAGATAAGCAATAGAGTAGTGGATCGTTGGAATAGACTAGGTTACAGTTCACAGCAGTAAATGGCCATACTGATCAAGTGTCTGATATACCCAAAGACTCAAGTTTTTAGAGCAAGAACTCACCATTTGACTAAAGTTGCTTAGAAAATTGGAAAGCTGTTTGGCAGCAACTAGGCATAGACAAACATCTTACGACTTACATCAAGTGAGGTCAAAATGGACAAAAGATCTAGACATAAAGGATGACATCACAAGTCAATTAGGGTGGTTTGGAAAACCGTACCTGTCAGATTTACAGATAAGAGCAGAATTTATATTCAAATAAGATTTAGAGAGGATCATAGAAAGTGAAATGGATAATTTTATTTGAAAATGATTATTTAATTAATTAATGTAGAATTTTTTTTCCATGATTACATGATTCATGTTCTTTCCCTCCCCTCCTCTTACCTCCCTCCCATAGCCAATGAGCAATTCCACTGGGTTTTTACATGTGTCATTAATCAAGACCTATTTCCATATTATTAATATTTGCATTAGGGTGATCGCCTAGAATCTACATCCCCATTGACCCATGTGATCAAGCAGTTGCTTTTCTTCTGTGTTTCTACTCCCACAGTTCTTTCTCTGGATGTGGAGAGCTTCTTTCTCATAAGTCCCTCAGAATTGTCCTGGATCATTGCATTGCTGCTAGTAGAGAAGTCCTTTACATTTGACTGTGCCACAGTGTATCTGTCTCTATGTATAAGGTTTTCCTGTTTCTGCTCTTTTCACTCCGCATCACTTCCTGGAGGTCTCTCCAGTTCACATGGAATTCCTCCAGTTCGTTATTCCTTCGAGCACAATAGTATTCCATCACCAACAGACACCACAATTTGTTCAGTCATTCCCCAATCAAAAGGCATCCCCTCATTTTCCCATTTTTTGCCACCACAAAGAGCATGGCTATAAATGTGTTTGTACAAGACTTTTTCCTTATTATCTCTTTGGGGTATAAACCCAGCAGTGGTATGGCTGGATCAAAAGGCAGACAATCTTTTAAAGCCCCTTGGGCATAGTTCCAAATTGCCATAAAATGGATAATTTTGATTACATGAAACTAAAATGTATTTGCACAAACAAAACCAACACAGCCAAAATTAAAAGGAACACAGGAAGTTGTGGGGAGGAAAGAAATGTACAGCAAGTTTCTCTGATAAAGGTTTCATTTTTCAAATATATAGGGAACATATCAAATTTACAAAAATAAGAACCATCTCCAATTAATAAATGGTTAGAGGATATGAACAGACAATTTTCAGAAGAAATAAGAACCATCAATAGTCACATGAAAAATGCTCTGAATCACTGTTGATTAGAGAAATGCAAATTAAAATGACTGAGGTACCACCTCACACCTTTCAGATTGGCTGATAAGACAGAAAAGGAAAATGGCAAATGCTGGAGAGGATGTAGGAACATAGTGAACTAGTTCAACCATTCTGGGGAGCAATTTGGGACCATGTCCAAAAGACTATAAAATTGTGCATATCCTTTGATCTAACCGTATCATTACTAAGTCTATATCCCAAAGAGATCAAAGAAAAGAGAAAAGGGTCCATATGTACAAATACATTTATAGCAGCTCTTTTTGTGGTGGCAAAGAATTGGACATTGAAGGGGTATCCATCAACTGGGGAATGACTGAAGAAATTGTGGAACATGATTGTGATGTGATTCTATTGTGAAATAAGAAATGACAAATAGGATGACTTCAGAAAAACCTGGAAAGACTTACATGAACTGATGCAAAGTGAAGTGAGCAGAACCAGAACAGTGTACCCAGAACAACAATATCGCATGATGATCAACCGGGAATGATGGCTATTCTAAGCAAGACAATGATCCAAGAGAATTCTGAAGGACCCAATATACTATACTATGCATCTCTAGAGAGAACTAGTGAACTCTACGTACAGATTGAAATATATTTTTCTTAACTTTCTTTATGTTTCTTGCTTGTTCTTGCCTTTTTTTTTTTTTAACAGCATGGCTAATATGGAAATAGGTTAACTAGGTGGTGCAGGGGGCCTGAAATCAAGAAGATTCATCTTTCTGAGTTTAAGTCTGGTCTCAATACTGTATATTTTTTCCAAGACAGAAGAGCGATAAAGGCTAGGTAATGGGAGTTAAGTAACTGGCCCAGGATCACTAAGCTAAGAAGTATCTGAGGCAAGATTTGAACCCAGGAACTCCCATCTGGAGGAAATCTGGTCTCAGGCATTAACTAGCAATGTGACCTTGGGAAAGTCGCTTAACAATGTCTCAGTTTACTCATGTATAAAATGAGCTGGAGAAGGAATGGCAAACCATTCTAGCATCTTTGCCAAGAAAACCTCAAGGGGGTGAGGAAGACTCAGACGTAACAGAAATGAATGAACAACAACATGGAAATACAGGACTACACATGAATAATTGATATCCTATTTCTTGCTTTCTCCGTGGGTGGAGGAGAGGTGAGAAGGAGGGGCATGGTTTAGAAATAGCCAGCAAGTGATGAGGAGGCCTGGTTCCAGGTTCCTATCAGATCCCAGGGCCCCAGAGGCAGAGCCCACATTCTGAGGGGAGGGGAATGATGGTCCAGGTTTTATGGAGTTAGCCCATATTGGTAACAGCTGTAAAGAGCTTGACCACTTAAGTCCTATGGCAAAAATATCAGCTTTTATTAACTGGCTAGTAGTTTGACACAGGCTCAAAACTCAAAGCATACAGCAGAATTCTGCACTGGATTTCTTCCCATTCTCTTAAAAAGAAAAAACCCCAGCATGTCCCTTCCTTGTCTAATTATAGCTTTCTTTGCCTCTTTGGTCACCATATAGGGAGCATCTCCTCTAAAAAATCCGTCTTAAGTTCTGCCCATTGGGGCCCGGCCTGGCCATACTAATAAGGACAAAGATTAGGAGGGAAACCACAACTTGGAAAAATGAACCCTGTCCTCCAGCCTCAGTTCTCTGATCAAGGAAGAAAAGAGGCCAGAGTCCCGGGCCGCCCAAGGGCTCTCTTACTCCCCTAGTCATCTGAACAAGAAGTGCATGTCACCATCAGCCAGAAATGTTCAAGCTGAGACAGTGGGCCTTGAGGGCTTGTAGCAATGCAGCCAATACCCAGTGGCAGAATCGAGGAGCTGGAGGGAAGAGTCAGCAATGGCCCCTTAATGTTTTCCCTGTTGCCTTCCAGAGGGGTCTGAATAATGGTGGTGGGGGCGGGGGGTAGGGACAATAAATTGCAAAAGGTCCCTGAATGCAGCTCATTCTTCCCCTGTGGGTGCTGATGGATCGAGTTCGAGGCATTGCTGCTTACTTTGGGCCTCAAGTCTTACCTCCCATTTCAATATTTTCTGTAGGCAGAACCATAGAAAGGGAAGTGAGGAAACTTGGGTTTCCAATATTATCTCTAAAGGAGAATTACTTTGTAGTGGGCTTGGTTAGGGGAACTGGGATGGGATTGGTATCATTAATGACACTGGGGCAGGGGCGAGACTTCTCCTTCCTTCACATCCCTTCCCTGTCCTCAACATGGCAACCGATTACCTTCTACAACTCTCCAAATATCTTGTATATACCTATTTCTTGCCATGTTGTCTCTCACATTAGACCATGAGTTCCTTGAGCACAAGAACTGTGATTACATCCCCAGGGCTTAGCCCAGTGCCTGGCATGTGGCTGGTGTTCAGCAAACGTTCATTGGTTGGTCTTCTGGCTGATTGGGAAAGCAGGAAAAAGAGTACGCCATTCAATAGAATAACATGAAGGTGGCCAGAGAGCAGCTTCCTGGGCTTGGGTTAAGCTAGATATGGCCAACTGACTGGTTGGAAGCTCAGAGCCCCAGGGAGAGACTTGAGGCAGGGAGCTGGAGCACCACTTTAGAGTCATGGCATGATTAAAGATGGCCAGAGGGCTGGAGGAATCAACAAAAGCCCTGTCCTATAAGGGACCTAGAGGCAGAAGGAATGTCAGAGGCCTATTTGGCTGGTTTTTGTTGGAGATCCTCTCTGAAAGATCTGCTTTAATAAGTTACACTGTGTTCCCTCTCTAAAGGGTCTGCTTTAATAAGTTATACTTCATCCCACCTCTCTGAAGGGTCTGCTTTAATAAGGTTCTCTCTATTCCTCTCTCTCAAAAGAGTCTGCTTTAATATTACTCTGTACTTTCCCCTCTCTGAAGGGTTTGCTTTAATAAATCACTCTGTTCCTCCCTCTCTGAATTCTCTTCCCCCTCTTCAGAGTTGAAGACAGAAAGACCAAGTGACCTCCTAGGTGTGAGAGAGAGACAGGTATGAATTCTCTGGCCTAGTGTTTTCCTCTCAGGATCACAGGATGACTTGAATTTTCTTGGGAATATCTTTGTTGGAAGAAGGAATGTAGACAAAGTCAAACCATATGCAAGTCTACAATAGAAACTTTTCCCTAGTTTGTCACTGGCACACGTAGAATTTCCCCAAAATGAGAGTTTCATTTTCTAGCTGTAACCAGTATCAAGTTCCCAGACTGGTCTGACTTATAGCATATATTTGCTATAAATACATGTGTCTAACTGAGTACATATCTAGGGGTGCATACAGACAGCTCTGAGAAATTATTGCAAAAAAAAAAAAACGAGAAAATTTAGGAGACGGGAAGAATTGAGAAGGAATCAGCAGAATGGAAGGTGAAGGTCAGAAATTGGAGGGCCTGGACATCTCCAGATGACACGAACCACAGCAGCCCAGTGCCTTTAGTGCAGTGGAACTCGGCATAATTCAGTGCAACACAAAATTCACCACAATTGAATCCTTCAGTATTTCAGTGCCCTCAAGATCTCATCGATATGGTTACTCCCTACAATAATGACTAGCCCAACCTGGCTATGCCTTCTTAGCCTGGGTTAAGTTTTGTCCACTTCCTTTCATAAACAAAACATAGGGATCTCACCCATCGTGCTGGGAGGTTTCCTCTAGCTCTTGCCAATTGACAAGCACTACTATGTGTCAGGAACTGTGCTCAGTGCTGAGAATGCAAGGAAAGGGCTTTTGCTAGTCCCTGCCCTAAAGGTACTTATATTCTAATTGAGGAGGCAACATAGACAGACAGACAGACAGACACATACATACATACATACATACATACATACATACATGGGAGGAGGGGGGAGGGACGGAAGGATGGATGGATGGGTGGGTGGATAGATATATGGATATATATAGACACATACATACATACATAAATGGAGGGAGAGGGGTAGGGAAGGATGGAAGGATGGATGGATGGATAGATAGATAGATAGATAGACAGACACATAGATAGATTGATAGATACATAGATGGATAGAAAGATAGATAGATAGATAGATAGATAGATACATACATACATACATACATACATATATACATACATACATACATAGATGGAGGGAGAGGGGTAGGGAAGGATGGAAGGATGGATGGATGGATAGATAGATAGATTGATTGATTGATAGATACATAGATGGATAGATAGATACATACATACATACATACATATATAGATGGAGGGAGAGGGGTAGGGAAGGATGGAAGGATGGATGGATGGATGGATGGATGGATAGATAGATAGATTGATAGATACATAGATGGATAGATACATACATACATACATACATACATACATACATACATACATACGTACATACATACATAGATGGAGGGAGAGGGGTAGGGAAGTATGGAAGGATGGATGGATAGACATATGGATATATAGATAGATAGATTCATAGATAAATTGATAGATACATAGATGGAGGGAGAGGAGTAGGGAGAGAGGAATGGATGGATGGATAGATAGGTATATGGACACAAATAGATGGATAGATACATAGGAATATACAAGATAGATGCAGAATAGATGGAAGGT
This sequence comes from Gracilinanus agilis, assembly GCF_016433145.1. Lineage (NCBI taxonomy): Eukaryota > Metazoa > Chordata > Mammalia > Didelphimorphia > Didelphidae > Gracilinanus > Gracilinanus agilis. The sequence goes on from NC_058131.1 coordinate 720,134,722, forward strand.
CACCTTAGAGAGGGGAAGGCATATCTTCACATCCAATAGAGGACAATGGAACTCATTCCTGGAGCAATCCATTGATTGTGACTCTGTTCCTGTCACATGACTTGGTCAATCTCCTTTTTCAGTCCTGCATCTCTCTAATGATATCATCTACCTTATCACTTCTTTTTTTTTTTAAAACCCTTAACTTCTGTGTATTGGCTCATAGGTGGAAGAGTGGTAAGGGTGGGGCTTATCACTTCTCTTGCTCAATTCTTGCTTGAAAATCTCTTGCAATGTACTTATTGTTTCTCCATTGACTTTTGTGGGACCTTTAAATTGAACCTTTTGGAGCCTTTGGAAGGAATTCTGCAGCTCCCAGCCACATGGCATGGCTGAAAGACATTGCTGCTCTAAAGATGGTGGAGGGAGCTATGTGGCATCATTAAAAGTTCCTCACAATTCACTAATCTACTCTGCTCCAACTCAATTCTGGGCCCTGCCCACTGACCCTTTGAGGTATCCATCCAAGATATTTGCTCTGATAGGGCTGGGCTATCCATCCAAACTGTATAATAGACAAAAGGCATTCTTCATCTGTGGGGTCTTTCTTGTGTGGATAATTAACTAAGTGCAGCCCGTGTGCTCCTACAGTAGAATTTTAACACAGATGGTTCTGTCTCCAAGCCTAGCATTGGTCTGCTCCCCCCAGGCCTCTGCATGGGAAATAACAGTGATTCCTCCTGCTCCTCCTTCTCCCTTCAGCACTAGTCCATTGTGGTGCAAAGGAGTAGATTGACTTCAATGGCTTCAGGAGAAGGCTTGGATTCGATTTGTAACCCTGGAGAGAAGACACAAGAGACGCCAAGGATATGACAGGGATAATTAGAAGCTCCTTCCCTGATGTCCCCAATGCTTTTAAGTGGGAATCCTTGAGGAAGCAAGGCCCCTGGAACAGTGGGTTTTAAATAAGAAGGTCTGGATTCCAGTATTGACTCTCCCATTCACCTGCTATTTGATCTTGGATAAGCCACTTCTCTTCTGCCTCAAGTTCCTCATCTACAAAATGGAGTGGTTGGACTAAATGACCCATAAGGTCCTTCTCCACATTAAATCTAAATAGCAGATTACAGCCTAAGGGCTGGTCCTATGGGCAGCTCTGTGGCACAGTGCATACTCGGGAATTCAAATCTGAGTTCAAATCTAGCCTTAGATCCTTTCTAGCTGTGTGACCCTGAACAAGTTACTAAATCCTGTTTGCCTCAGTTTCCTCCCCCTGTAAAATGAGCTGGAGAAGGAATAACAAACCACTCCAGTATCTTTGCCGAGAAAATGCCAAAATGGTTTGTCATAAATTCATAAAGAGTCAGCCATGACTAAAATGGCTGAACAATGTCTTATAGACTTAAAACAAGCCATTCTACTGCTCTGGCCCTGTTTTCCTCTCTGCGTCAAGAGCAGTTTGTTCCAGAGATCTCTGCGTTCTCTTCCCGTTCTAGCATTCCGTGTCTCTGGAGAGACTTCTCCAGGTAGAGTTTTTCTTAGAAAGTTTTTGCTTTTAACGAGTGACACTAACCAGGGAGAATATGAGTTTCACAAGCTGAAGGGAAATAAATGGCTCTCCGACCCATTAATACTCTCGTTGTCTCGCTGGAGATTTATGGTTTGTTGGCTCCGTCCAAGACTCTCCGGTGAAGGAAAGCAGTTCACTGAATGAGCCGTGTTTGTGTATTGGGGAGTAGGCAGGAGAGCGGCCAGTTATCCACTCAGGCTATAAGCCAAGAGCTCTGCATCCACCCAGTCAGACAATTAGTAGGCCAGGAGCCCTTGATGGCTGTTCCAGAGCCCGATAATCTGTAGGCAGCCTTCCGAGCCTTAGCAGCAGAGAAGGAAGCCCTGGACGGAAGATCTCGCCCAAGCACTAGGCAGAAGCAGAGCCAATTACCACTGTTAAGTTCCATTCAAGAGCATTCATTATTCTTTCATGTGACTCTCCAGCCCTTCAACAGGAAGCCCCCTGAGGGCCAAAAAACCACCAGAAAATAGCTCGCCCGCTATGAAGGCGAGGAGTACAGTAATAAAATAGCAGCTTGGGCAGCCAGGTGACTCCATGGAGAGAGCTCAGGACCTGGAGTCAGGAAGACTCGAATTCAATTCCAACCTCAGATTCTTACTGGCTGTGTTACCCTGGGCAAGTCACTTCGTCCTGTTTGCCTCAGTTTCCTCATCTATAAAATAAGCTGGAGAAGGAAATGGCAAGTGACTCCAGTATCTCTGCCAAGAAAACACCAAAAAGGGGGTCAAGAGGAGTCAGGCATGACTGAAACAACTAAGCAACAAGCGATAAGAACTTGCGTTCCATTGGCCTTTCGGATTTACAGAACAATTACAGATATTATCTCATTGGATCTTACAACAACCCTAGGAGAGAGATGGGATTGTTATCCTGTTTTAGAGAGGAGGAGCCTGATCACACAGCTAGGAAGTGTCTTGGGCAGGCTTTAAACTGGATCCAAAGAGAGAAGTTTAATCTGGGCCACCATCTGATAATTTCCCATCTTGTAGGACTTCAAGTGGCCACATTAAGAGGATATAGATGGTGCAGTGGATAGCGTACTGGACTTGGTGTCAGGAAGACCTGAGTTCAAATCTTACGCCAGATACACACAAACTGTGTAGCCCTGGGTAAGTCACTTCACCTTGTTTTCCTCGTTGTCTCATTTGTCCAACTTCCCACCTTACAGGGCAAGAGGCCTTAGCTGGGCTTGGCCTTGCCTAAGATCACACAGAGAGTGAGTGAGGGGCCTTAGAACCCATTGGAAGAGCAGGGATTTGGAGTTCAGAGTATTTGGATTCAAAACCTTGTTGTGCCACTCATTACCTCTCTGACCTTTGGAAAGGGAAGGGAAGGAACAAGTCATTATTAAGGGCCTACTATGTGCCAGACACAGTGCTAAACACTTTGGAAATATTGCCACACTTTGATCCTCAATACAGCACAGTTGTTAGATCCATTTTACAGTTGAGGAAACTGAGGCAGCGCAGTTAAGTGGCTTTCCTGTGGTCACATGATTAGTGAGTGTCAGAACCTAGACTTAAAGTGGTTTTCCTGTGCTCTAACCACTATGCCACCTACACACATTTAGCCCTCTCCCGGCTTTATCTTTTTTGCAGTTGTACAATGAGGGGAATGGGCTAAGGGTCCTCTAAGATCGATTTCACCTCGAATCGGATTCCTGGTCCCCCCCAAGTCCTCTGACTTCAATCATGGCAGCAATCCCACTTCTGCATAGCCCTTTTGGGGCTGATCCTGTCCTAGTCAGAGAAGGCAGACAAAGTCAGGCCCATCAATTGGATTTTTTTTTTTATAACCCTCGCCTTCCATCTTGGAATCATTACTGTGTATTGATTGGTTCCAAGGCAGAAGACTGGTGTGGCTTTGGCAACAGGAGTTAAGTGACTTACCCAGGGACACATGACTATCTGAGGTCAGATTTGCACCCAGGACCTCCTGTCTCTGGGCCTGGTCCTCAATCCACTGAATCACTTAGCTGCCCCCAAATTGGATTTTTGCCCTAATAAAGTCTCTTGCTTATTCCCACTGAGGGAGCTGAGCAAGTAAGCAAGCAAACAAGTATTTCTTAATCACTCGCTGATTAGCCACAGGCTGAGAGCTGGTAAAAAGAAAAGAAAATCCGTGACGGCTCACGAGGAGCCAGGAAGGTTCCCTCTGCCGTGGCCCCTGCCCTCCGCAGATGGGCGGCCCCAAACGCTCCCACATTTTCCTGGAGTGGGTTTCTACCTTGGGCAGGCCAGGGTGGCGTTTCNAAAGGAAAGGAAAGGAAAGGAAAGGAAAGGAAAGGAAAGGAAAGGAAAGGAAAGGAAAGGAAAGGAAAGGAAAGGAAAGGAAAGGAAAGGAAAGGAAAAGAAAGGAAAGGAAAGGGAGATCGTAGATAGGCTCAGTTGTTGTGACAAAATGCTTTGGAAACCTCAAAGCTTGGTACAAATTCTATCTATTATTTAGAGCTGGAAGGGATGTCAGAGACCTCCTAGTTCAATCTCTCACTTTACAGCTGAGGAAACTCAGAATTCAAACCCAGGACCTGCGACTCCTGACTCTTCATTTCACACCTTTGTCTCCTTACTCGTCCCCTAGTGAGCTAAGCAACTCCGCCAGCATGGCTGGCTCAGGCTTCTTTATCGACTGCCTGCTGTCAGCACCAGTGACTGCAGAATCAAAGGCTATCAGAAGCAGAAGAGACCTTGGCTCTCAGCTGGACTCCAACCCGACTCCTGACTCGTAGGCCACCCCACGGGTGCCCCGCCAAGATACGGGAATCCACCAACGAGCACGAATGCGTTCAGTGCCGTAGTCGCAGACCTCCTGCTGGCTTCTGGGGACTGTCCAGTTTTCAGCTCCAAAGACTCGGACAGAAACTAGATAATGACCAAATCGCTCTGGGCTTTCTGGTTGCTGGTTGACTTATTTATTATTTTTTTTAAACCCTTAACTTCTGCGTATTGGCTTCTAGGTGGAAGAGTGGTAAGGGTGGGCAATGGGGGTCAAGTGACTTGCCCAGGATCACACAGCTGGGAAGTGTCTGAGGCCGGATTTGAACCCAGGACCTCCTGCCTCTAAATCCACTGAGCTACCCAGCTGCCCCCACCCTGGTTGACTTATAAACCCAAAGTGTCTCATATTTGCCCATTTCACTGAGCGGATGGAAAAAAGGAGCAGAGGCAACTTCTGCCCAGGAAATGAGGTCATTCCTTGGGCCAGCTGTTCGGCTATATTCCTGGCCTTTGTATATGCACAGGGGGTGACTCACAGTTCGAAGGGGCTTTTTGCCCCATAATCTTATATCCTGTTAACTTGTTGTTTTGGTCATTTCTCGGTCGTGTTTGATACTTTGGGACCCCTTTTGGGGTTTTCTTGGCAAAGACACTGGAGCGGTTTACTAGTTCTCTCTCAGAAGAATGCAAGGAGGCCTCGCAGCATAGGATCTGTAATCCCGGCCTATGAACCAGTGATGGATGGGAGATTCGTAGAGAAGTGCATCCGTGGAAGGATTTCCATCAGAGAGAAAGCGCCCAGAAGCCTGTGGTTTGTCTTATCACTGATCTCTCCCTAACAAAAATATTGATCAAGCTTTCAATACAAGTTGGAAACAGTGTGGCACAGTGGTTAGGACACTGAACTGGGAACATAATTCTAAGTCTTAACCTCTATCAAAGCTGTGTGTCTTTGGTCAAGTCATGTGCTCAGTTTCCTCTCTAAGGTCTTTTCTGGCTCTACTATATGGTACAGTCTCTGGGAACTGAGATCATCTGAAGAAAAAGTCCCTCATTAGCTCTAACTTCAAACAGGAAAATCACTGGGGTGGAAAATCGGATGGAACCACAATGAGCTTTCTGGTCTAATTGGCAGAGTTCACTTAACTGGGCCAAACGAGCCCAGCCTGGTTCCAAGAGTGTTCGGTGATTGGGATCAAACTCATTTTAAGGAGGAGTGGTTAGCGCCATCCAGAGACCTCTTCCTAAGGGTCTGAGAAAGCCTGAAAAGATTAATGAACAAATAAGGCCAGGAAAAGTCCTCAAGCTGTAAAGCAGTCCTCTACCCTCACTTGTAAGCTAGGCAGAATGTTTGAGTAATCCCACGGAAGAATGTAGGCAGATTCCCAGAGGGCCGGGTCCAACAGTCACCAACCTGTTCCTGAGGGCCCAGGTGCTTCTGGATTCCTACTCAGGATGGTACAAGGTCCAGCTGCCCAGTCAACAGCCATCAGGATCTCTTTGGGTCCACTTGCCACCAGTGGGCTACACTGACATGGAAAGGAAATCCACTTTCCTTTCTGTTTATTTAATTCAATTTGGTCTCATTCTACTCCACCGAGTTCTACCCATTATTCTCTCCTCCATGTCCTTGACTCTCTGGACAACTTTAATGACCCACCATTCCCTGTACATGTTCCATTCATCTCTGGTCAGACTGCTGAAGCCAACCATTAAGGACTGTCAAGTTTCTGTGTGTGTGTAATGACCTTGAATGACTGGACCTCCCAGATTATTCTGTTTCACCCCCCTCTAATATATTTATAATGGGTTGGGTCCATTCAATTGATTGATTAATCATCCTTCCCCACCTAAGAGTAATTAGCTTACCTAGATGAAGCCACCTCTATTTAATCAATCAAAGGGCATTTTAATTGGATATGAAAAACCCTTGATCAATTTAGAAATCCTCAAGGACAATTACAAGACAAGAGACTCCTATTGGTGAAGGATACTTGGTCATGCGAGGGAGGGGATGTATATAGTATCCAGGCAATTCAAAACTTAATGATTAGGGGGAAAAAAACACCTTAATGATTCAAGTCTTTGGTGGCAGAAAGGAGAGCCAACCTCTTGAGAAATAATTCCTCGTAGGGGAAGAAGAAAATGCCTTTACCTCAGCCTCTTCCTCCTTTTCTTTCTTTGCTTCCACAATGGCCTTGTCAACTTCAGAACATCAATGTGTTTGGACTTTTGATCAGCATCCTGGCAGTGTCCCCAGAGCAGCATCATTTGGTAGTTTTCTCTATATCCAAAATGAGGAATCAACTAAGTATACTGAGGAAGTTATGTCATGCTTAAAGAGAACTTTATGAGTATCTCCCCACAGGGAAAAAAGACTTTTAGTAGCCTTTTGTTACTTATGCTCTAACTAGGAGCCCATCTTCCTTGGCACTCCATATGTCCTCTTGGGAAGTTGTGTCATAGACTTTTGGGAGGGGGTGAGGGGTAGGCTGGTTTGTAGTAACTGTTCTCCCATGCCACCCTAGTCAGTTACTCTTTCATTCCTATAAAAAAAGCAAAGTCTGGCCTACAGATGGTTATCAACTGGTAATCATGAAGGGAAGCACACCAGTGGGGGCTCATGAACTAAACCAGTAGGAATACTTCACGCCCCATTCCAGTTCCTCAGAGTTCCCCTTATATTCTTAGGAGAAATATAGCAGCCACACTGTGGAGACTCCGTATGGTAGTGGAAGATATGACAGTGAGCCCAGAGTGTGTATGCACTACAAACTGACCAACTAACAGTATACTCTGGATTATCCGAGTTTCTGTCTTGTATGCTATTATAATATCATTTCTGCTATGCAAAATGGAGAGCAGAATGATTGACACTTAGCAGTTTAGAACTTGGAACCAACCAAGCTTGCCATGAGCCAGCAAGGGAGAGGCAGTTGCTGGCAGATTATAAAGAGCAGAATTTCGAACCAAAAACTCTCTCAATTTGGAGAAGGGGAGGTTGGTTGGGAATTGGGGTAAGCCAAATCACCCCAGATTACCTGCATCCAGTTCTAATCTCTACCACACCCTCAACTTCTGTGTGAATCTGTACTCTACATCCTAATCAATCAGCATCAAAGAAGAAGCAATATAAACACCATCAAACAACCTGGTTCAGGCTAAGCAGCCTGGCCTGGCCAGGTTACAACTGAGAGAGAGACAAATCTCTCCAGCTGTTCATCTCAACCTGACTACCTCCAACTGGCATCACCTGAGCATCAGTAGCTTTAGTCGAGCTTTCCCTCACACCTCTTTCCTTCAGTTCCCGTTTCCCTTTCCCTATGTTTGTTGTTATTCAGTCTTGAAACTTACCTATGTTTGGTGGATGTCATCATTACCCTGAGGATTATCACACACATCCTTGGGTATCTGAGGGAAGAGGGATCACTCAAACTAAAGTTCAGCCACTAGTGTTATCCATCAGTTTTGGAGCCAGGATAAGCAGTCAAGGAGCTGAGTGATCTAACCCACAGTCTCTTGTTTGATCACTTATTCCTGGGACACTGTTATATTGGAACTGAGTGTATTAGCCTAATTGCAAATATTCCTGTGGGGTCTTTGGTGTTCACTTGGGGATTCCCACACTCGCTCAGCTTCAGCTCCTCATACCATCAGAGGACCTGGGCATCCCATTGTCCCATAGCAGTATCTTTATAACACTATACTGTGCAGATCTAGTTCCTGGCACATAGTAGATATTAAATGTCTATTGGATGATTAATCTCCATCGACCAAGAGGTGTATTTTAAGACTGAAAATTGGAAAGGGCCTCGGAGGTCATCCCACGTAGCCCCTTTATTTTGACAGAAAGGGAAAGAGAAAAGGGGGAAATCTAGGTCAGAATTACCCATACTCATCCAGAATGCCAGAAAAAGAGTAGACATTCAGGCCCTCTGTCATCAAATCCAGATCTTTTCCCACTGACACTGCTTGCTCATTTGGTTCCTCATTTTACAGATGGGGGAAACTGAGATTTCTCAGTAACTCTCATCCATAGTAAGTGGTAGTGCCAGTATCTGAACTCAGGACTTCTGATTCTGAAGCCATGCTATGGTCTCTCCCACCAGATCCCTAGTTCCTAAAGTGCTGGTTCCCTCTTTGGGCAAATCTGCTTGAGATGGGCACTCAGAAGGTGAGCTGTGATTGGTGGCTGCTTCTTTTGCCAGAACCACAAAAAACATCTGCAGGATGATGTCAGACACGACTATTTTCAGAAAGTTTTCTGGACTTATTTTAGGAAAATCATTGATAAGAAGGATGAGATAAGCTAAGCTCTTTTGGTGGCAGGCTTCCCGCGGCACATTTCAGGGATAGGGATGGACCACACTTGGCATCAGTGGCCTCTCTGAACAGCATTGCTCTCCCAGGCCAGAGAGTGCTCTGGGAACAAACCTCGGTGCTGGCAGGACAGAGATAGACCGGGCAGTTCTGAGCTTTGGGGCTCTTCAGCTATCAGTCCAATCCAATCCGTTCCAACAAGTACAGCACACTTTTACTGAGGCAGCTGGGTGGCCCAGAGGATAGAGCATAGGATGCAAGACTGACTTTCAAATCTTGTCTGGTTCTCTCGCTGTGCGACACCAGCCACATAATTCAACCTCTCTCCACCTCAGAATCCTCTGTGAAATGGGACTGAAAACAGCCCTTGCCCTCAGTAATGGAAATATTGGCCCTCTAATAAGAGGAATGACAGACTGTGTGCCCCACTGATATCCTAGAACTGTTCAGAGGAAATTGAGGAAAGCCCCCTGTAATGAAATGAAGGGAGGACAGGAAGAAGAGTCATTGAGGGCAGGCAGACACAGATAGGCTGCCATCTGAGACACTGAAGGGGATATTCGCATGGGAAAGATTATAAAATCAATCAAGCATTTAAGAACATCGTTATCTCACTGCTTCCATCTTGTAAAATGAAAGAGTGGCCTAAATTGTGCTGGAGATCCTTTTTAGCTCTAAAATTCTATAATCTTAAGTTCTTTCCCTACCCAAGGTCTCAGTTTCCCCATGTGAATAAAGAAAGGGAATAGACTAGAGAAGAAACACCACATCCAGCATCAGACAACCTGAGTAACTTTGGTCACATCTCTTCTCCCTCTGAGTCTTGGTTTCCTCATCTGTAAAATGGGCAGGTTGGACTAAGTGGCCTGTAAGGTCTGTGATATGTGAACCCAAACTCAAATTCCCTGGTAAGTCCATCTTATCCTCTATCAGTGAAGAGCTGAGAACCACCCTAGCTGTCATTCCATCAGCACTTGGCCCTGCAGCTAACTTCCCAGGCCCAAGAGGGAATCCCAAGCAACCTCCCATCCTAGAACTAATGTCCTGGGACCAGGCAGGACAACAGAGCAACGAGAGCAGCCAGCCAACCTGGGTTCCCGACTGGCACCAGGGACAACCATCGGGGGGGAGATATGTTTGTTGTTCTGATTCCATGACACTGGAGCCCTGCCTCCCTCCCTTGTTCCGATGTACTCAGCAGCCTGGGGACAGCGAGGCCGAAAGAATGCCTGCTCTGGATTCTGTGGACATATTTGTCCATGTCTGGCTTTTTTGGGACGAAAGGGCAGTGTCTGGAGGCTGCCCCCGGCTTCCTGAGGAGGCTGGCTGGGGTGAAGGCAATCCCTGCAGCCCCACAGTCAAAATACATCTCCCAAGCCCCTTGACTTTATAAGGACAGGCAGCTCCTGATGGAGACCAGGGCCTCCCAGCTGCCTGCTCCCTGGCTGCCCTGGAATGAGTCTCAGCTAAAAATGTCTCAGGCTGGCTCCCTCTGACTGAGGGATGGCTTTCTCGTAAGCAAGTCGGCAAGTGGCACGGTTCTTCTGTCGGCCGGCCAGCTCCATTGAGGATTCTGAAAGTGATTTACTCCAAAGGGAGGACCTGAGAGAGGAGGGAGAGATCTTCCGTTTTCTACTCTCAGAGATTGCAAGAAGAATGACAAAGCTCCACACACAATGGCAGCTGTGATTATTTTATAATACGTCATTGCCCCGATTGTACAACGAAAGCTCTATTGACTTTCCCTGCTCAGGAGGGAGGCAGTTGGTGTCTCTGAACCCTGCAGCAGCTAGCCTACAGAGCCTGGAAGATGAGGCACATTGGGGAGAGTTTGGGGAGTAGCCTTGGGGGAGGCACGCCCCTCTTTGGGCCCGTTTCCCCATTTGGAAAATGAGAGGACTGGACAAGATGAAGTCAGAGCCCCCTTCCAGCTTTGCCATTCTCATTCTCATGGCAGAGTTCCCTGGAAACAAGTGATTTAGCTTGCATCTGGGGAGGCACCCTCAGTTTCCTGGAGAAGATTTGTTGCTCCTTTTTACAGACCCATTATTACTCAGGATCAGAAAGGAAGCACATGATGAAGGCTTCTGGCTTGCTGAGTAGAAAGGACACAAACCTGGGGGGAAATCACAAAAGATTAAAATCAGTTTCTGAAATGGACTGCCTTGCCCCACCCCCGCCCCCACCCCCATCAAGGTCTTTAGCTCCATCTTTGGGCTTTGTGTCCCAACATTTTTTCAATTGCAGGGAAATAATCTTTTTGCATTCAGATGTGATCTCTATACAGGCAACCTTTCACTGGACCTATTTTCTCATGTTTTGTTTTTCTTTTTAAAGTTTTTGTTGATACCTTTTTTATATCTCCCATATTTCCAGATACCTCTGGTTTCCAGTGCAGAGAGAGAGACATCCTGTAGAGTAAGATGGTTCTCGAGGGGCCATCATTTATGTCAGAGTTGACAGACAGACAGACAGACAGACAGACAGACAAACTGACTGACAGACAGATAGACGGACAGATAGATAGGTAGATAGATAGATAGATAGATAGATAGATAGATAGATAGATAGATAGATAAGATAGATAAAGAATTTATTAAATGCTTTCTAAGTACCAGGCACTGTGCTAATCACTAGGAATACAAATATAAGCAAAAAAAGAGGCATTCTCTTCCCCTTAGGGAGCTTGCATTCTAATAGGAAAAAAAACAAGAAAGAAAGAAGAGAGGAAGGGGCATCTAGATGATTCAGTGGATAGAGTCAGGCCTAGAGATCAGAGGTCCTGGGTTCAAATCTAGCCTCAGACACTTCCTAGGTGAATAACCTTGGATAAGTCACTTAACCCCCATTGCCTAGCCCTTACTGATGTTACAGGAGATAAGAGTTTAGTGGGGGGAAAGAAGAGAGAAGAAATAGGAAGAAAGAATTCTTGGGGCAGAGTCAAAGTAGACAAGACTGAAGGTCAGAATCAGAATCAGAAGAAGTGATCTGGGCTCTTTATGAAATGGTGGTCCTAGGCAGAACTACCCCAATCAGAGAAGAGGCCAAGGGGTGGAAGGATCTGTAAGATGAAAAGGCTTTGTTAAAAAAAAAAAAAACAACTGCAAAATAAGCCAATATATAAACTAAGTCTGATATTATATACCATGTTCTTCACCAATTGGGCCCATCTTCTTCAAAGAACGAAGGGATGTATATTTTCATATTTCTGTTGGAGGACCAACCTTGATCGTTGCCCTAACCATTCCAGAGTATTTGGGGCCCTTCTTTTTGTCATTGTCTTCACTAACATATATGCCTACCAGGAAGATCTCTGAGTCAAAGGATCGAGGCATTTTGGTCTCCAGATCTATTTTTAGTCATTCAGGTCAAACTAGCAGATGAATTGATAAATCAATCCCTACTTAATGCTAGGCAGAAAGAACAAACTCTTTCTTCCACAAGCCATTCTTCACGCAGCTGCCAAAATTATTTTCCATAGGTCTGACCATGTCACACTCGGCTCAAGTGTGAGGGGTATATATTGTGAGATGGAGGAGGGTCTGCCTTGACTCTAATCCAGGGACACAGAAGCAGCGACCTGTCCGTAGCCCTCACACAGTGACCAGCCTCTGAAACAGGAGGATCTATTTCTCTTGGGTCTCTGGTAGGTGTCTAGAGCAAGCTGCAAGACAAAAGCTTCCCACTGCGGGACCTGAATATGATTCACAAACCCAGACACAAAACAGATCTCTCCCAATATAGCCCTTGGAGCTACATGCCAATGGAAGGGAACCAAATCCCATTGGTAAAGTTCTCTGTCAACATATAAGCCCCTCAGGGAAAGGCAGAAGATGTGAGTCTGGCTGATTTCAACGGGTATAAGAAAATGTGGATGAGAATATAACTGACATTCACACAGCACCTTAAGTTTGCAAAGTGCTTTACAGACTATTTCACTTGATATGGATAAGCCCAGGAAAGGCATCAATGCAGAGTGGATAGACAATTGGTCTCAGGGTCAGGGGATCTGGGTCCAAGTCCTTCCCTTGACACATGCTTGGGGGAACCTGGGCAAATCAGTCCACCTCTCAGTGTTCCCAAGGCAATGCTTCATGAGTTGTGGGGGGGCTTGAGGTGAGCCCCTGAGGTTCAGGATGGGCACCCTTTGCAAGAACTCAAGACTCCATAACTTAGCTTAGACATAAAAAGAGAAATGTATTCATTTAGCCGTCATGTTGAACTTGGGTGGGAGGACAGCATAGATGGGAAAGCTGCCTCCTAGAGAGGATGTGTTCTGGGTCTTTTATACTCTTACCAAAAACAGGGATAATAGCATGACCAGTAATGAAATGAGGTTGGGCAGGAGTGAGGAGATGTTTGTTATCCTACAGAGGTTTGTGTCCTGAAGATACAGGGGGTGACCCTCCTAGTTTAGGGGGTGAGTAGATGTCTAGACACAACGAGATGGCATCAAAGCATAGCTTGGAGGCATATCTCTGGGTCCATCTCGAAATCTAGGGGAAATTCCAAGGGGGATATTTGTCTCAGGGGTCTTTCTTATTGTGAGTCTTTGAGGTCCAGGTTCACCCTTTCCTCATCCCTAACAAGAATGCAAGGAAGGAAAGGAATTTTCCTGCTTACAGTTTGACCTGAAGCACGTCTATAATTTGGCGTGCAAAGGGAAATCCAGAGTCCTGTGCCGTATGTAATATAGAAGGTGGCTATGCACATTAGTAAAGGGAGTTTCCTGCCGTAGGAGCACTCTATACTGGTGGAATCCCAGATCTGGGCACAAAAAAAGAAAAAGTGAGGTAGGTACTGTTATTATCTCTACTTTACAAAGGAGGAAACTGAGGCTTGGAGAGATAAAGCAATTTCCCAGGTGAGATTTTAATCCAGGAGTTCTTGACTCCAGATTTCACACTGTCTCTGCCTCTCAAAGGGGGGAAGGGTCTGGGAAAAGGAGCAGCGGGAAGGGGCAGATGTTTGTCAGAGGGCACAGGAACACAGAATGGAGAACTGGGGGATTTCACTTGAATAAACATTAATGGATCCCTTAGGAGGTCTGAGCTTCCATTCTAGGGATGTCTGTAGGACAGGACTTGCTGCCAAGGAGTTCACAAGCTGAGCCCCATTCATTTCTTCATTCAGCAAGAATGTATTCAGTACCTAACATCTATCAGCTATTGTACGGGAGCCAGAGATTCAGAAAGGAAAATGAAACAATCCCTGCCCTCAGGGAGCTTCCATTTTACAAGGGAGAAAAGGGGAACCAGAAAAGCAAGTTCAACATGAATACAAAGTGCATTGAAAATGATTGACCTGGTAGCTGGGGATGTGGAAAGGCCTTCCATGGGAGGTGATGCTTGCGCTGAGCTTTGGGGGAACGTAGAGCTCAAAGGGACAGACAAGGGGGACGTGCAGGAGAGAGGGTCTTCCCTGCACGGGGCCCAGCCTTTGCAAAGACTTGGGAACCACAGGAAATGAAACACTGGGAACAAGAAGCAGCAAATGTGCCCGTGGAGCTGGAATGGAGAACCCAGACAGGGAACCAAAGAGGCGCCAGAGGAGTGAGCGTGTACTTAATGGTAAAGGGAGGAAGGATTCCCTTTCAGGGAGGGGGCCGGGAGGCTCAGACCCTGCTCCTCTGGATCCAGAATTCAGTTCCACAGTGCAGGAGGCTAGATCCGTCTAGGGATTATTCCATCCTGGGACGCTTTCCAGAGCCCTCTGAGTTTTGACCCCAATCTTTTCCAGCCACGAACCGAACAGCTTCCCACACTCTCTTCTTGGAGGGTCATCATTCTCATCAGAACAAAAACAAACGGGCTTAGGCAGAGGATCAGGAAGGATTTCAGTTTAGCCAAAGAGGAAATGATATGATTGATCATAGATGTGGGGAGATCCTACAGCAGGTCACCAAGGACAGTGGGAGTTGTCCAACATCACATACTTCCTCATTAGGCATTGGGTTGGGCATCCCAGTGGGCTGCTGTCAAGGTAGAGGATTTCTGCCATGTTCTGGTCCTTCAATTAATCCTTTACGGAGGTGGCATGAGAGGAGCAAAGCAGTGAAGTCCTGGGGGGCAGGCGGGGGGGAGGTTCCAGCTCCCCCACTACCTGAATCAGGGCAAAATGGATCAGTTGTTCAGTCAGTAAGCATTTATTAAGCACCTACTGTGTGCCAACCCCATGCCAAGTGTTGGGGCTACGTAACCTCCCAGCCGGGCCCCAGTCCAAGCTCATGTTTCAGCTTAGCCAAAGGCCCACTTAGTTTGGCCACTTTCTCATGGACTAAATTGGGAACTGAGGAACGCCAAGGAAAATATCCTGCCTGTTTTCTCTAATTAACCTGCTAGAGTTGTAGGCCACTAGGGTTGATGCCAGAGGACAGGGCACAGCCACTCTGGAGTCTTATGGTTTTCCTGATACAGAAATGGCTGGGCACATGCACCATGCCTAGAAGAGGCTCCAAAGAATAACGGAAAGAGCTCTGGACCTGCAACCTGGGGCCAATTGGACTTCTGGCCAGCTGGGTGACTGTAGGCACACTATCTCCTCTCTCTGGCATTCAGAATTCTTATCCATAAAATGAAGGGCTTGACCTGGCACATCTCGGAGGCTCCAAGAAGACCCCAGCCCAAGTTCACAGCTATGTCCTGAGGTTTCTTTCCACAGGAGCAGCTCAGAGACTACTGGTCAGTATCAACTGGTCAAGAAGTGACATGAGGGACAGCTGGGTAGCTCAGTGGATTGAGAGCCAGGCCTAGAGATGGGAGGTCCTAGGTTCAAATCCGGCCTCAGACACTTCCCAGCTATGTGACCCTGGGCAAGTCACTTGACCCCCATTGCCCACCCTTACCACTCTTCTACCAAGGAGCCAATACACAGAAGTTAAGGGTTTAAAAAAATTAATAAATTTAAAAAAAAGAAGAAGTGACATGACTCCATCCTCCTGAACAATCTCTCCTGGGCACTACCTTGTCCTGAGAACCTGAGGCCTTGGGCACTCCCTGACTGTAAGCATTCTCTGGCCTTGGACACCCCCTGACATTCACTGAAGTCATACTTCAGCCCAACAAGTTTGGGTAGATTTGGGGCCAGCTGGCCCACCCTGGGCAGGACCAACCACAAAGGGAGGCCAGGACTTCCTCCTTCCTGAGACCAGACTCTCTTACAGGGGCACCGGGGGAGGGGGAGCCAAGACCTGGGCACGTGATGCCCAACAGAGCCAGACAAAAATGGCAGGCCCACAGATGAGATTCCTCAGCTGATTGGTTTTGTCTATTTCTTCTTTTTCCTTCTTTCTTACAAAGGAAGGCTTTGCTGGAGAGAGGGCAGGAGGCAGGGCAAATTGGGAAATGACTGTGATGTAGATGCCATCAATAAAATCTTACCTGAAAAAGAGGACAAGCACGAATGCCATGGTGTCAGTCAGTAAAGATACAGCCGTCTGCTAAATCACTTAGAGCCAGAGGACAGGGAGCTGAACATATTCTTGGGGACTGAGACCAACCTCTTCCTTTGGCAGAAAAAGAAGCTGAGGACCAGAGAGGGAAAGAACTCACTCAAAGTCACTGTAATGCAGGATTGATGCAAGATCTCTTGCATTTGCAAAATCACCTGAAGCAATCCTGGCAGTTAGGGCAACAGAATGTTGACACAGCAAGTCCCTGGTCTTAAGAAAAGACAATTGGAGCTGGGACTATAAATATGCCTGGTGAACCAACCTGGGGGTTCTGATTTCCTTGACCTCTCCCAGACATCCAGCTGCCCCGGGACTTCTCCTTAGGTCCCAGGAGGAGGGGCTTGGTAGGAAGTGGAACATGGGAAAAATTAGTTAGCTTAACCTAGCCAGAACACCCCTAAACCAAATCATTACCCTCATTTATCAAGCTGGTTGACCTCTCTACATCAGGGCAGTGGAATTTATCCCTAGCTGAGGGGCTGGTTCCCTCAGCCTGATCTCACCTTCTGAGACCCTCTGCCAGCATTGGCCATTCACCCATAGCAACAGCTTTTCCAGACTTTAACCCTCTTCCCTCAGTCTACCCTTGTGTTTAATAAACCCCTTGGCCTGATTGAGAGAGTTTCAGTGATTCATTTATATCATCAACCAGGGCCAATACATCACACAGCCATTAGATGTATGAGATAACTCAGACCCGAGCTAGTCATCTCTCTATTGAACAAGGCCGCCTCTTAATCAAGCTGGTCGTTTTATTGGAGTGATTTTTTTTAGGAGTACAACATTTCAAACTGGAGGGGACCATTAAGATCACCTTGTCTAGACCTCCCATTTTACAGATAGGGAGACTGAGGTCAAGAGAAGAGAAAGGATTTGCCTAAGTTTGTACAACTGGGAAGCAGGGCTGATGTTTCAGGGTTTGAATGAGAGCAATGGGGAATGACAGATTCAGGTCTTCAGCCTCCTTCTCTCTTCCAGGGTCACTGAAGTTCAGGAGCAAGACAAAAGTGAGGAAAACTGATGATGGCCCAGGACGCCCTGGATGCCCAGAACTTCTTTGATGTCTAACTAAGCCTTAATCCCTCCATAGCAGCTGTTTCCACCCCTTTCGTGGCTGTTAGAACCAATTGTTCTCCTTCTCTTCCTCTGGGGGGAAGTCTTCACATGCCTGGAGTAGATGTAGATCATGGAAGGGCCCTACAAGTGGGCAATGAGCTGGGCAAGAACTGCATAGGATGACAAAGAACTTGGATTCCGGAAGTCGGTCAATGTTTTCAATGAATCCCAAAGTTGTCCCGGACACAAACCAGAACCTAGTTGGGCTCAGCCACTCTCCTAGTGATGCCTTATGTTTACAGACCTGGAAAGAGCACCGTCTCCAACAAACCAAGATATCAGCTGTCTCAAAGGTCAATGGAGAGGCTCATGGGGGCTACAGACAGCCTCTTGGCAATGATGACCTCAGAGGAAGAAGTGGCATCATGGACACCGCTCAGGATGAACAGCATCCATGTTTCGCCAAGACCCTGAAATACAAAGTGCCTAAGGAAAGCCCCCGAGGCATTGGGGAGATGATGGGGGGGCTTAGGGGGGAAGATGAACAAGGATCAGCCAAGATGAAATGTCAGGAATTGCTGCACTCTGAGCCAAAGGAGTGAGTCTCCTCACCAAAGAATTGGGAAGCCATTGACATTTTGAAGGATCCTCCTAGTGATGCTTTAGCAGTGCCTAACGGGACACCACAGTCTCCAAAGAATCACTAAATAATATAAATATGAAAAATAATAAAGGCTGGTATAAATAGATATATTAGTAATTTAATTAAAGCCATGCTGATAGATAAAGTCATTAGACCACACGCTTGTAAGAATTCAAAATTGCCGCCCCAGTCATTATTACCTCTTCCTCAGTCTGCTGGCCAAGAGGCCACTCCCACCTAACCCAGGAGATTTAAACTCTTCTCTGCGTGGAGACGTAGGCCTCCCCACGCCCAAAGAACCGGAACCGGAAATCCGTTGGACCACGGGAAATGTAGTTTGATAATCTCCCCATGTCCATAGAAAATACATATATATACTTAAAGATGACATCTCCCAAATTTCATTCTTACAATAATAGCTAACATTTACATAGTATTCCTATGAGCCAGGCTCTGTGCTAAGCTCTTTACCAAGATCATGGCATTAGATACAATCGCCTTGAGAGGAAGGTGCTATTGTTATCCCCATTTTAAAGATGAGGAAACTGAGACCAATGGAGGTTGTCACATAACTAGTATGACTGAAGCTGGATTTGGACTCAGATCTTCCTAATTCCTGAACCAGAACTCTGTTTGATCTCTGTCCTGGCAAGAGAAAATGGATGACCTTGGAGAGGGAGAGAGGAGACATGCATGGGGGGAAGCAGGCATTTGGGAGCAGAAGAAAAACCAGGACTTATTTCAGGGGATATTTTGGGAACTGTGGACAGCAGATACTGAGCAGCTTCCAACTCTAACTAGGCAGGAGCCTCAGCCCTGACTCAGAGTGCCCAGGAAAGACAGTGTGTAAACTACGGCGTTGCCCTTCAGCTGGCTCCTCTGAGTTGTACAGGAATAGAAAAGGAGGCTCCCAGGCCCCCTCCAGCCTTCCCTTCTGAGGCCAGGCCCAGGCTTTGCTACCCAGAGATCTACGGACAGAGAGAGCTGGGGCTCAGGAGCTAAGTATGTACCACAAACACTCACTGTGTGATCACAGAAAACTCGGGCCAGCAAGGGAGGAGGGAACTCTGATAAAACCCACGGAATGGAACATGGTGATCTCAACCTGGAGCTGATGTTTGGGGTATGTCTGTCTCAGCAGACAGTCTGGGAGGGAAAGAAGGCAAAGCAAACCCTATCCAACTCCTGGGGAGGGGAAGGGGCTTTGTCATTGCAGGAAGTGTCATCTAGTGGAGAGGGAGCAGGGGCTCAAAGCTAAGACACGGATTTAAAGCCTTTATATTCTGCCTCTAATACTAATAGTCTCCTGTGTGTGTGTGTGTGTGTGTGTGTGTGTGTGTGTGTGTGTTAGTGGGGGGGAGGGAGGATGAGAGAGAGAGAGAGAGAGGGAGAGCCCTTAAGTAAGTCACTTAAATTTGAGTTTCTGTTCCTTCTGTAAAATGGGTTTAATAATAGATAAGGTAAAACAAGGAATATTCTTTGCAAACTTAAAAGTTCTGTATAGTTTGTAAAACTGATTATTCTTAAAAAGAAGTAATTTTGTTATTTTCTTAGTCAATTTAGCACAAATTCCTTTATAAACTAAGCTGTAGGTAACAGAAATTCTTACACAAGGCACTTCCTTATTCTCTGAAATGTTTGTATTTATACTGAAAATCCCCTATAAAAAGGGGTGTGCTTTGTTTTGTTTTGTTTTGTTTTGTTTTAGGGAAACACCCAAGGTAGTGTTCTAGCTACTGCTAAAGGCCTGGCCCAAGTCCTGTCCTAGACATAGAACTACTTCATGACCCTAGGCAAGTCACTTCCTTTCTTGGGGCTCCCAGGAAACTGGAAGACCACAAGTTACAGGTTACTGATCTCATTACTGGTGGAGAAAATCTCCCAAAGCCTGGATCATCCTGCTGAGGAAACTCCATACAGATCAACTGGTTTGTCAGTCAACAAAATCCCAGGAGCTTCCTCAGGAACATTTTCTGGGTCTTTCTTCATTCAGAGCCTTCCCCCATGTTGATTGTTTCTGATATGTGCTTCGAGGAGTTCATTTGTTCATAGGTATGTCCATGTTGTGCCCCCCCCCCCAGCCCCAATTTGGCTGGGAGCTCCTTGAGGGCAGGAACTGGCTTTTGGCTTTCTCTGTATCCCAGCAGTTAGCACAGTGCCTGGCACATAGTAGGTGCTTAATTAATGTTTATTGATGGACTCGTAGTCTAATGGGGGAGACAAGATGCAAACAAGACAAAGTAGACAGGAAGTAGCAGAATTGACCATTTCCCAGCCAGTGTTGCTTGAGATGGAATTTGAGGGAAGAGAAGGATTTGTGAAGTAGAGATGAGGAGGTGAAAGAATGGCATTCTTCTGGAAAGGGAGGAAGAGATCCATTCTGAAGGGCTGTAAGAGCCAAACAGAGGATGTTATATTTAATCCTGGGAGGAAAGAAATGAGCACTTGGCATTGTACTAAAGTGCTTTTTTTTTTTTTTTTTTTTTTTAATCCTCACCTTCCGTCTTAGAATCAATACTGTGTATTGACTTATAGGTGGAAGAGTGGTAAGAGTAGGCAATGGGGGTCAAGTGACTTGCCCAGGGTCACACAGCTGGGAAGTGTCTGAGGCCAGATTTGAACCCAGGACCTCCCATCTCTAGGCCTGATTCTCCATCCACTGAGCTACCCAGCTGCCCCCTAAAGTGCTTTTTAAAGAACATCTCATCTGATCCTCACAGTCCTAGAAGGTGGATACTATTATTATTATCCCCCATTTTTCAGCTGAGGAACCTGAGGCAAACAGAAGTTAAATAACTTGCCCAGGGTCACACCTCTAGTCAGTGTCTGGATGTGAATTGAGGTCTTTATGACTGGAGGTCCAGCACTCTAGCCACAGCACTGCATTGCTAGCTATTGCCAGGAGCTAATAGGGAGTCATTGGAGTTTATTGAGTAAGGGTTTCTGATTGGGGTGTGGGAGAGAGGATTGGCAGGTCTGTGATAACAGGAAAATCACTTCAGCACTTAAGTAAGGATGGATTGGAGGAGAGGAGAGGCTTGATGTAGAGAAACCAATTAGAAAGCTATTGGGACAGGCGGGATGTGATGCCGGGGAGTCAGCCACTGGTCTGTAATTTGGATACCCAGAAACTCTTTGGCTTCTGGTGCTCTTATGTCTGTGGAACCCAATTCTTATGGCAAGTGGGATGCCATAGGTAAGGGCTTAGGTGGTGGGGCTGTTCCCCTCGACCTGGGAACCCTCAGCTCAACACTTCCAAAAGAGAACTTATTGTCTTTTTCCTCCTGATCTTGGCCATCCTTTAATTCCCTATTTTGGTCAAAGGTATTCCCAACTTTCTTTAAAAAATAAGAAGCAAAACCCTTTACTTTCTGTCTTAGATCAGTAATGTGTATTCATTCCAAAGCAGAAGAGTGGTCAGGGCTAGGCAATGGGGATCAAATGACTTAACCAGGGTCACACAGCTGGGAAGTGTCTGGGACCAGATGAACTCAGGACCTCCCCAACTCTAATCTCTCTCTCTCTCTCTCTCTCTCTCTCTCTCTGTCTCTCTCTCTCTCTTCCTGTGTGTGTCTGTGTGTGTGTCTGTGTGTGTGTGTGTGTCTGTGTGTGTGTCTGTGTCTGTGTCTCTCTCTCCTTCCCCCCCCTTCTCTCTCTGTCTCTGTCTCTCTGTGTTGCTCCCTCTCTGTGTCTCTGTGTCTCTGTCTCTGTCTCTGTCTGTCTGTCTCTGTGTGTGTGTGTGTGTGTGTGTGTGTCTGTGTCTGTGTCTCTCTCTCCTTCCCCCCTCTCCTTCTCTCTCTCTCTGTGTCTCTGTCTCTCTGTGTCTCTGTCTCTGTCTCTCTCTGTGTCTCTGTCTCTCTCTCTCTCTCCCTCTCACACACACACACAACTCATAACCTGTCTTAATCTCAGTGCCTTCCTTTGGTTAATTATCTCCTACTTATCCTTCATGTAGCTTGTTTAATAGATATATGTTTAGGGGGCAGCTGGGTAGCTCAGTGGATTGAGAGCCAGGCCTAGAGATGGGAGGTCCTGGGTTCAAATCTGACCTCAGACACTTCCCAGCTGTGTGACCCTGGGCAAGTCACCTGACCCCCATTGCCTACCCTTACCACTCTTATACACTCAGTATTAACTCCAAGACAGAAGGTAATTGTTACTAAAAAAAAATAGATATATGTTTGCAAGTTGTCTTCCCTCCATGAGATGGTGAACTGCTTAAGGGCAGGGACTATCTTTCCTCTTTTTTGTATTCCTTAGGGCTTAGCCCAGTGCCTGGCACATAGGAGGCATTTAATAGATGGTTTTTGGTTAATTGATTATCCCCCCTAGTGGCTGATGCTCACTCTTTCTTCAAGTCACTGTGCATACATTGTGTCCCTGCAGTGAATCGGAAGCCTTTCCAGAGGCCTCTTGTATATTGGCTCCCTGGCACTCAGCCTGTGTTTGCTAGAGCTCCTTGAGGGCAGGAACTGTGTTGTGTCTTTTTGTGTATCCCCAGCATACAGTAGGTTTTTAATAAATGCTTTCTAGAGTGAGAGAGCGGAATGGGAGAATCTATTAAGTCGGTCTCTAATCCCTACTTAGTCAAAGGCTTTTTGGACCAGGTAGGAGAAGGGAAGCCCCAAGAGCTGTCTTCAAGTTTTTAAGGAAGGGCCGTCAGCAGGAAGGAGCATTTGAACCTGTTCTGCCTTGTCCCAGAGGGCTGAGCCAGGAACAATGGGAAGCCGTCAGAAAGGCCCGGAGGCTGGATGTCAAGAAAAAACTTCCTCACAACCACAGCTCTGCCTCAGTGGACGAGGATGCCGAGAGAGGCGAGCTTTCTTCCTTGTGGAGCTCTTCAAGCCACCACTATTTATTAAGTATTTACTATGTGCCAGGCACTATGCCAAGGACTCAGCAAAGACAGGATGCTGCAGAGGAGAGAGTAGCGTCCCCATGTCTATTAGACTTCTCGCTTTGAAGTCTCCTTCAGCTTTAGGATGCTCCAGAGTGCGGCTACTCCCACTGCTCAGACAAAGCACAGAGCTTTTAGTCATATAGCTTGATGGGGCCAGACGTGGTCACTAGGTCTTCTGATTCCAAGCTCAGTGCCCTCCCGCTGCTCCGTGGAGCAAATTGTCTTTTCCTGCCCTAAAAGGTTTCATGGCTATTGAGTCATTATTCTCTTTTGCTGGAGCTGAAAATGCTTCCGTTTCTAGACTGCAGGAGCTTCAGATAAGAAATCATGGCCTAAAAGGGAACCTAGGCAACAGCCCCTGCCCCAAGGAGGCAGCCCCATGGCCATGTCCCACATATGTCTCCATGACAAAAATAAAACAGCCAGAAAACCCAGAACAAGGGGAATGAAGATATCGACATTTATGGGCACATTTCCCTGATTGGTTGCAAGAGGCTGCAGGCTCCTTGCCAGCTCTCCTCCAGCTCCCTCACGGAAATGCACTCAATGTGCTTGAAAATGTCCTTTTTTCTCCCCAGATGAGAAGAATGCATTGACGTAGGCAAAAGGCAAGTTTGGTTCTGCTAAGAAAAATGTTGGGACTGGAAAGGCAGGAGGGCTCATACCTATGTGCTGTATGGAAACCCCCAGAAGCCTCTCCTCTCCTCCCCAATGAGTACATCAGGAATAACAGGAGCTAATTATTAAAGTCACAGTCCATAGAAATACAGTTTTGGCTAGGAGGTGAGACTTGCTGAGGAAGGAGAGAATTCTTTTCCTCCTGATCTCCTGTTCTAAGAAACCCCTCCTCCTTTCCCAGAGCACAACTCAAATGCTGTCTTTTCGAGGTGAAGCCCTTTCCTGATCCTCAAAGGGTCCATCTCTCTCTCTCTCTGTCTCTGTCTCTGTCTCTGTCTGTCTCTCTCCTTTATAGCCATTTCTTTTTGTAGTACTATAGCACTGCTACTTTGTATCACTTTAAATGTACGAATGCTATTTTGTGTCACTTTGTATATACTTTGTAGCGATTTCTACATGATCAATTGCTTTGTATCATTTTGTATACTCTGTAGCTATTTCTCTATGCTCAATTGCTTTGTATACTTTGTAGCTTTAGACTGTATCCTCCAGTTGAAGCTTCTGTCTTTGTCCTTTTATCTCCAAGGCCTTGCCTAAAATAGATCATTAATAAATGTTCCTTGAAGTGATCTGAATTGAGCTGGATATTCAAAGAATGTCTGTCCATATTCTTGGCTCACTTCACTGTATCCCCATCTCAGCAATGCTATCTACACGGTGCTTTAAGGTTTCTGAAGCATTTCACACATGTTGTTTCATTTGGTCCTTGCAAGAGCTCTGCCAGGCAAGGGTTAGTATTTATTATCCTCATTTTATGAATGAGATGGAAGCGTGGAAGCTTAACAGTCTTCCCCAGAATCTCAGCAGCAACAAATATTAGAGGTAGGCTTTTTAAAAAAAATTTTAAACCCTCACCTTCCATCTTAGAGTCAATACTGTATATTGGCTCCAAGGCAGAAGAGTGGTAAGGGCTAGGCAATGGGGGTTAAGTGACTTGCCCAGGGTCACACAGCTGGGAAGTGTTAGAGGTAGGCTTTTGACTAGTCTTCCTGGCTCCCAGACCACCACCCCACCAGCTGAGGTAAGCTGCCTCCCTAATATACAGGGGATCCCAAAGTCTTATTCCTAAGAGCCTGCATAATCACAGCTCATTCAGAAATTGGACAGGTAGGTTACTTTGTTGGCTGCTCAGGGAAGGAAGGAGGAAGGAGTTCTTGGAACTAAAGATCAGGAGGAAAAGAATTCTCTCCTTCCTCAGCAAGTCTCACCTCCTACCCAAGGCTTCATTCTGTGACCTAAATAAGTAGCCCTTGTTATTCCTGATGTACTAATTGGGGTCGGGGTGGATGCAGGAGGTTTCTGACAACTGGCTTAACCAACTTTTTTTTTTTTTTTTTAACTATCTAGATAAATAGTGTGGACTTAGGGAAACAGTCACTCTTCGAAATCCAGTCCAGTCTGCACAATGCTAGTTAGGCTTTCCAGACCCTGAAATAGATCCAAAGATATGCAGACTTTTTGCCCGGATAGTATTTCTCATTGTAATCAATAGCTCTTACCATAATATAGTGAAATGAGACCAGATAAAGCCTGGCCTTTCTTTGATTTAAACTTAGGAAATAATACTTTCTCTCTGGTGTTGTACAGAAAACACTGTATCTGCAGGCCGAGGAATTAAGTTCAAATTCTGACACTGATTTTGCTAGTTTGGACAAACCGTTTCCCCTATTTGGGCCTTAGCTTCCTGGGGATTTGAACTATTGAGCTTTAAGGGTCTTTCTATTGCTAATTATTCTATGTTCTAACAGCAGGAGCCTCTTTCAGATCTATCAAACTTTTTATGTCTTGTGGATTATCATCCTTTGATCTAAGGCCCCTTCCAACATGACATTCTATGTTAGACATCCCATGTGCTAACATTCTGCGTCCCATGTTTTGTACCCTAGCATTCTGGCTCTTCCAGCTCTGACCTCCTAGAAATGAATGAATCAATAGTGCATTCTCTGATATAGAATCTTGGTGACCCTGGGCGAGTCATTTAAATTCTAGCGCTCTAGGCCAGAAGTGTCAAGCAGGCAGCCTATCCCCAGGTAGCCCAAAACACTCCTGAGAGGAGTCAGAATAGTCTTAAAATGTAATCGTAGGGGCAGCTGGGTAGCTCAGTGGATTGAGAGTCTGGCCTAGAGATGGGAGGTCCTGGGTCTGACCTCAGACACTTCCCAGCTGTGTGACCCTGGGCAAGTCACTTGACCCCCATTGCCCACCCTTACCACTCTTCCACAAAGCACTCAATACATAGAAGTTAAGGGTTTACAAAAAATGTAATTGTACCTGAGTTCCAATGAACCAGAGCTCCATGCTGGGGCTAGGTGTGGTTGTGTCTTACTGTACTCCAGAACTGAGCCTGAAAAGCACAGACTGAAATGGGTCTGGCTTTTTGTCTCTAGGGCCCAAGACAACACAAGACAGAGGATCGACCAGTCAGTAGTCCTGGAGTACTCACCAGACCCAGCTCCAGCTGGACTAAATGGCCACCAGAGTCCCCTTTGACTCCTTCCAACATTCTGGGATGCTATGACATCATCTTCCCATGTGTTCTCCAAACTTTGTGACTTTCCATTACCCATAGTGCTCCCCTTTAAGACCCACCTCAAATGCCACTTTCTCCTGAAGGCTGTTCCCAAGGCTCTCCTGTTCCCCTCCCTGCCCCCTAGATTTGCCCTCTGGGGTGTACATAGTATCTGTCTGGTATTTCTAAGCTGTGTTCCCCATTAGGTTCTTTGTTTTGTGAGGCCAGGAGCTGTTTTTTGCCTTCTTTGTATCTCCAGCACTTAACACAGTGCCTGGCCAGTCACTTACTGCATGCCACGTACCCTACTCAGTGCTGGGAATACAAGTGCCCTTCCCTGTCCTCAAGGAGTTTATATTCTAGAAGACAAAAGATACAAGGAAGCTGGAAAGGAGCAAGGGGACATGAAGATCTCCTTGGAGACATAGTCGATAGAGTCCCAAGAGGCAAGAGTGATGCATAGAGAAAGTGCCTCCTAAATGCTTTGGGGCAGGGATCTGTGAGGTTCTCTCTGTGAGGGAAAGAGGAGGCTTCACCTCCAGGAAGATCCACATCTATTTTCCTTAACCTTGTGCATGAGAAGGCATGGAGATGTCTAGAATGGAATATTTAAAATGTTTAGAAACCATAGAGGCAGTGTGGGCCATCTCTACCTCCTGGCAGTGTAGCCCATCTCTACCTCCTGGTTTCCCTCAGGTCCAAGTTAAAATCCCACCTTCCCCAAGAAGCCACTAATGTTCATGCCTTCCCTCTGTGCTGATTTCCATTTTATCCTATAAATAGCTTGTGCACACTTGGGGCGTGCTGTTCCCCCACCCCCCAACACACACACACACACACACACACACACACACACACACACACACACACATACATGTGCACAGACTGCTCTATGCTTTTCTTTCTATCCTAAGTTAGTACAGTGCTTGGCACATAGGAGGCAAAATGTTGATTGATTTGCTGGGAAAGGTGTCTATTTAGAGTCAGAAGAGCTGGATGGTGACTCTGCCTCTGTCACTTATTATCTGTATGGTCTTAGATAAGACACTTGATTTCTCTTGAACTTAAATTTCTCCTCTGTGAAATGAAGGAATCATCGTAGGTACCTTTAAAGGACTCTGCAAATTCTAAATCCTAGAGGCTCACGACACATATTTTTATGTAGTTAATGCTAAGGGCTAGGATTCCATGATGATGAACCTTTTAGAGACTGAGTGCCCAAACTGCAACCCTCACACTGCAGGTGAGCCATCCCCACCCCTTACCCTAGACAGGGGAAGGAGGAAGCATTCACATTGGACTGCTGGGCAGAGAGGCGGGTCATGTGAGAAATGTCCTCAGGCACTCATGGAGAGGGGGAAGGGAGCAGCCCTCTCCGGCATACTCCAGCACACGTACCATAGGTTCACTGGCACAGACCTAGATCATGGGATTTAGGGGTCACTGATCATCTAGTCTAGCCCTTCTATTTTACAGATGAGGAAACATGTTCCCCAACACGGGGCTAGGTTCTCAAGTGCTTGTGATACTGGAGGGCAAGCTCCCTTTTTACCCAGTGTGGATAAGGACACATCACTCTGTTCCCCAGGTCCTCCACCTCCCCTCTCCACTCTTTTCTCTCTGCAGTTCCATTTCATCCAATGCATTGCTTTGTGTTTATAAGGGTAGAGGCCCTTGGGGCTTCCATTTTGTTCTTTCACCTCCACTTATAATTCTTTCCATTTTTCTTTCATTATTAGCCTCTGCTATGCTTTCTATTTCAATGATCCTGCTTCGTTTCTCTCATCCTGTGACTACACTGCCCCCCCACCCCACCCCCATGCCCAGCATAGTTCAGTCTTTTTTTTTTAATAACTCTGGTGTTTCTGTGGTAATTAGACTTATTTATCATTTTTTTGTGCTTCATCATTTGTAACACTTTCGAATCTAATATTCTGCTCATGTCCCCCCCCAATTCCTTTTTTTGAGGAAAAAACATTGTTCACTTCTTGAAAGAATGCATAAATGCCTTCCTTTTGTTGAAACTAGATTGTTTTCCCTCCTTGGTGATTAGGCTCTGGTTTTCAGGGTGAGTCATTTGGCATAGCAGCTTGAAGAACTGCTTTTTGGAATATACTTTTCTCTTCCCTCTGGGGTTTGTGGTTGAGCTACAGTCACCTTGTAAATGTCCTTTATATTTAAGCCTTTCTTCTGACTGCAGATTTGTTGCTTTATCATTAGAACCAGTCAATTTAACTACTTGAATGTTTGGAGTCTAAGCCATAGAGGTTTGGTTTGGTTTTGTGGAGACAATCTGCGTGTTCTTTCCATTGGAATTGTGTTTTCTGTTTCCTGAAGTTCTGGTCAATTTTATGTCTTTTTCCTATATGTTGTGGTTCTGCAATTTCTCAGGTTCTTCTGGAGATACCTATTTACTTGTCTCTAAAATCTTAAATCGTCTCTGTGCATACAATCCTCGCAATTAGTGGCTTTGGCATGTCTTAAGTTCATTTTATTTTATTTTTAAAATTTTATTTCATATTCTTTGGTTTTTAGGCTGTTTCCTTTTGTTTCTCTTCTATCAGATTTGCCTCCACTTCAGCATTTTTGTTTTCTTAGTCTGTCGATCTCCCTCTCCCCTGTCTAGGGAAACTTCCCTCAATGAATTCATAATCAACTGAGACTTGTACACTTAAAAGCTACAGATTCTGAGATGACTCGTTTTTCATTTCTGCACTCATCAATTTCAGTTTTCTTTTAAGCCATTCTGTGTTTTGTTGTTGTTCCTTAATCTCTTAAGGTTCTCCAGCATCCCTGTGTTTCATTAGGTATTGGTTCATGCTTCTTTGTCTTGTTTTTGTTTTTTTGTTTTGTTTTTTTAACCCTTAACTTCTGTGTATTGGCTCCTAGGCGGAAGAGTGGTAAGGGTGGGCAAAGGGGGTCAAGTGACTTGCCCAGGGTCACACAGCTGGGAAGTGTCTGAGGCCAGATTTGAACCTAGGACCTCCCGTCTCTAGGCCTGACTCTCAATTCGCTGAGCTACCCAGCTGCCCCCGCTTCTTTGTCTTGTAATGTTTTTGAGAGAGCTTTGTAATAGTGTGGATGGTTTTATAGTCATTTTTGCTTCTGACTTTAGCATCCTCTTCATGAATTTATCTGACTTTGTTCTGGGTTTTTAGTGCATTTTCTTCCTCCTGAAAATCTTTGAGGTTTCAATTCTGGCCCCTCCCTCTTTCCTTGTAGGTATATCTATATGGTTTTATATTGCTCTGGTCTGGAGTCCTGCCCTAAGACACCTGGTTTGGAGGAGGGCTAGGATGGACCACAAATGGGTTTCAGTCCCCTTTCCTTCAGGGCAGGGGTAGGTGTGCCCTATACTCCTGTCCCAGTTTCTCCCAGGGCTCTTGTCCTTTTTTTTTCCTGGCTGGGCAGAATCAGTGTGGACCACATTTTGCTAGATTGGGGAGAGTAGAACATGATCTGGACAGTGTCTTGTAGAAGTGGAAATTTTATATCCTTTGGACTTCATCTCCCCAAATTCTCCCCTGCCCCAAGGTTCCTTTTTTCCCTGTTTGTTTACCTTCATCCTTCAATGATTGTATTTAAGTTTTTGGGTAAGGCCTCTCTCTCTCTTTTTCCATCTGAGGAGCTTGGGTAAGCCTCTCTGCTTTCTCTAGCTCTCTAGTTAAATATTAATAAATTTCTATAAATATTATACTTTGGAGATATTGAATATTAATTTTAAAATCTACAGTCGGCAGCCTTGGAGGTCCCTATCATAGGAGCTATAGCAGGGAAAGGCAGCATACCCCTACCCCCACCACCATAGTGGGCAGAATCAATAACTATTACTCATTTTGGATTAGAGAGCAGGAAGAGGTAGGCCAGCAAAGTCTCTAAAGCAGACAGGGAGCACACATTGGGCTCTAGGAATGAACTTATTTTTTTTATTTTAATTTTGAATATTTTCCCATAGTTCCATGTTTCATGTTCTTTCCATCTCCCCCAAACCCACTTAACCCCCCTTAGCCAATGCACAATTCCACTGGGTTTTACATGTATCATTCATTGATCAAGACTTAATTCCATATTATTGGTAGTTGGACTAGAGTGATCCTTTAGCATCTACATCCCCAATAATATCCCCATCAACCCATATGTTCAAGCAATTGTTTTTCTTCTGTGTTTCTACTCCCACAGTTCTTCCTCTGGATGTGGCTAGTTTTCTTTCTCATAAGTCCCTCAACCTTGCTCTGGATCATTGCATTGCTACTAGTGGAGAAGTCCATTAAGTTCGTTTGTACCACAGTGTATCAGCCTCTGTGTACAATGTTCTCCTGGATCTGCTCCTTTCACTCTGCATCACTTCCTGGAGGTCATTCCAGATCACATGGAATTCCTCCAGTTCTTTATTAGGAATTAACTTGTTAATGAATGTTTACATCTCTAACATTGGTGTAGAGACTGGGAGGCAGAGAAGGTTACTGAATGAACACTTGAAGGAATACCATTCTGGTCCTTTGGACTGATCAGGGAGAATCATTCAAAATGTGAATGGATTCAGAACTCTGCTACAGCTGCTCCCTCTTCCCATACCCAATCAAATAAGTGCACAGACAACCAATTTCCCATCTCCTGGCAATTGCCTAGGCAGCAGGAGTAAGTATGATTTAAGTTCCTTTAATGTTTTGTCTTCTCCCACTAGAATGTGGGCTACTTGAGGTCAGGGATTGGCTTTCTTTCTGCTTCTACTGGTATTCCCAGCACCAGTGAAGACATGAAGTCCATTTGTCTCAAAGGTTCTTTGTTGAAGGACATGTTGCCCTCTGCTGGCAAAAGAATTTCTGAAAGGAAGAGACAGGAATTTCTGTTCCTTGGAAGATTTAGAGCAGGAAAAAAATTCAGACTAGGTTCTTACCCAAGTGTCTGTATGCCTCTGTGTGTGTGTGTGTGTGTGTGTGTGTGTGTGTGTGTGTTATAGAACCCTTTAGCCAATCTGACAAAGCCCAAGAATCTCTTCTCAGAATAATATTTTTAAACATATAAAGTAAAATAAATTAGAATTATTTTAGAAAGGAAATCAATTATATTGAAATAGTTCTCATTTGTTTTAAAAGCAATTTAATGGTCTCTGGATAACCTCTGCTAAAAGATCAACAAATCTGACCACCTCGGGGAGGCAGTAACTTGTCCTGGGTCCTCTGAGTCTAATCAATGCAAATTCATTAGGTGTCTACCCTGTGCACAGTAGGGGACTAAAGGAAGAAGAAGGGGTACAGGAGAGAGAAGAAAGGGAGTTTTAAAAAAAAAAAGCCCTTTTTGCTGTTTTCACAGTTGGTCCAGATACCCAGTGTCCAGATAAATCCCAAATAAAGGCATTTCTGTTTTGGAAACTACCTTTCTATATCACACCTTGCTTGACAGGGAATCAGGCACAAACCTTCTGGAGTACAGAACCAGCTCTAGAGCTACTGTGTTTTTCACTTATCATAAATGTCCAGAAACAGTGATTGAAAACTTCCAGGAACCTGGAATTCCATGTAGCCCAGCTAGGGCACTTGTTCTCAAGTCTCTAGTGATACTTATCTCTGAGGTTCCTGGGCAAAGTGGAAGGAACAGTTTCTCCTTTATGAGGAGGGTGGGAAAGAGGAGCAGTGAGTTGGGGAGGAGGAGGAGAGGCAGTCTGCACCTCCTGGATCTACTCTTCTCCACTAGGGAAACCCAAGATGTACTGGACCTTATCTTATAACATCCCCTCCCCAGAGTCACCCCTGGTCTCCCTTGTAAGAAAGGCAGGGATCTCCTTCCTTGAAATCAAGCAGAGTCCTGTCTAGGTCTTCCTCTATAGACTCCTCAGTTTGTCACTTCAAGCCCTTCATAGGCTGGCCCTTTCCTACCTTTCCAGCCTTCTTACACTTCCTCCTCTCCAGGCATTCTAAGATCTAGCTACTCCAAGCTCGTTGCTGTTCCTCCCCCAGGATCCACCATCTCCCAAGTCCATGCACTTTGTAAGGATGGGTCCACTTGACAATGGTTGATAATGGAGTCAGAGCAAAGGATGAAGTTGGACAGGGGGGAGGGGAGTGAGTGGATACAATTCTTTCTCCTCCCCCTCCTAAGGCAGTTACAGCCCTTGAACAACAGTTGTAACAGACATCCCTTTTAGATCAAGAAGTGGAGGCTATTTAGACTTGACTATCCCAGGGCTAAATTGGTTGACAGATAGGAAATAATCCCACAGAGATTAGCAACTTCCACTGCTAGAAGATTATTCCCCAAAGCCTAAAGTAGATATAGGTTCAGAATGTCTTCAAAACAGCAGTCTTGCCCTCTGGATAACAGCTATGCTCAGTGCTTGCCTGGAGGAAGATCTGGACTAGGTAATGTATGAAATTGTTGACAAAGCTTAAATTATAACTTCACCCTGGTTCACAAACTTAACAAGGGAAGGGATTTATTAATTTCAGGAAAATAGGGAAAGAGGGTAAATTCTAGGATTGAGAGTAAGGAAAGCTACCTATTAAGTTCAGGAAACTTCTTAGATATAGCAAACCCCAGAGGAGAATGCCTTTGAATAACTTATATTTCTAACTCCCTCACAAACTGAAGTTCTCTTAATCTAATGTTATCAAGTTTAAGATGGTGAAGGTAATCTTGATTGTAGATCTATATTAATTAGAGATTAACTGAGATACTTCAAGTGAGGTATTTACCCAGTGCACACAGCCTGGTTTAATCTGTATGGAGTAAACAGCAAAGTAACACCCTGCTCCCTGAGGTCAGAGATGAGCTAACAAAAAGAGAAGCAAATCCTACCCTTTTCCCAGCCACTGTAATCCCCAAAGTGTCCTTGCCCAGCTGGGTGTCCTGCTTTTTATACCCACATTCTTAACTGTCCCAACTGCCCCCTCTCCTGGAGTTCTGAGGGGTACTATGGAATTCTGTGAGGCAGTTTCACCCCACTTAAGATCATGCATGTTACAACTTGCACTAACTGCCCTACATACCTGGAATGTTCATCCTCTTATGAAAAAATTTTAAGAAAAAATGATAACAAAATTCATCTGGAAGAATGAAACATCAAGAATATTAAAGGAAGGAATGAAATGAAAAATGTGAAGGATGGTAGCCTAGCAGTACCAGATCGATTTGGCACTATGAAGCAGTAATCATCAAAATGATCTGGTACTGGCTGAGAAATAGAATAGCAGATCAATGGAATAGATATGGGGCAGATGACCTTAGCAATCTAGCACTTTATTAACCCAAAGATTCCAGTTTTTGAGATAAGAACCTACCACCCTGCAATGGAAAACAGTGTAGCAGAAATTAGTTGTGCACCAATATCTCACATCCTCTAAACAAGATAAGGTCAAAATGAGTATATGGTTTAGACATAAAGAGTGACACCGTAAGCAAATTAGGAGACCATAAAATAGTTTTCCTGCCATATCTATGGAGAAGGGAAGAATTTATGGCAAAACAAGAGAGAGAAAATTATGACATGCATAATGAATAATTTTAATGACAGCATATTAAATCAAAAGGGTTTTGCACAGACAAAATCAATGTAACCTAGATTAGAAGGAAAACAACAAACAGTTAAATTTTATAACAAATTTCTCTGATAAAGGTCTTGCTTCTCAAATATATAGAGAACTAAGTCCAATTTACAAGACTACAAATCAGTCCCCAATGACAAATGGGCAAAGGATATGAACAAGCAGTTTTCAGATGAAGAAATCAAAGCCATCAATAGTCACATAAAAATGTTCTAAATCCTTCTTGATTAGAGAAATGCAAATTAAACCAACTCTGAGGTGCCACCTTATTCACACCTATCAGATTGTATAATATGGTAGTAAAGGAAAGTGATAAATGTTGGGAGGGATGTTGCAAAATTGGTAAACGAATGCACTGTTGGTGCATTGTGAACTGATCCAACTATTCTGGAAAGCAATTTGGAACTATGCCCAAAGGGCTATAAAACTGTACATACCCTTTGATCCAGTAATACCACCACTAGGGCTGTATCCCAAAGAGATTTTTTTTCAAGGGAGGGAGGAGAAGGACCTACTTGTTCAAAAATATTTACAGCTGCTCTTTTTGTGGCAAAGAATTGGAAGTTGAGGGAATGACCATCATTTGGGGAATGGTTGAACAAATTGTGATCTTAGATGGTGATGGAATACTATTGTGTATAAGGAATGATACGGAAGATTTCAGAAAAGACTGAAAAGATCTACTTGAACTTTTGCAGATTAAATTAAGCAGAACTAAATAATAAGAACACTGTACACAGTAACAGCAATATTACACAATAAGCAACTGTGAAAGACTCCACTACTCTCTGTAATACAATGACCCAAAACAATTCTGAAGGCCTTCTGACAAAGAATACTCTCAGCTTCCAGAGAAAGAACCATTGGAGCTGGAGTGCAGATCAAAGCGTACTATTTTTCACTTCAGTTTACTTATGCTTTTATGGGGGGGGGGGTAATATGAGTAATCTCTTATAACAATGACCAATATGAAAGTGTGTTATTTTTTTTAAACCCTTACCTTCCATCTTGGAATCCATACTGTGTATTGGCTCCAAGGCAGAAAAGTGGAAAGGGCTAGGTGATGGGGGTCAAGCAACTTGCCCAGGGTCACACAGCTAGGAAGTGTCTGAGGCCGGATTTGAACCCAGGACTTCCTGTCTCTGAATCCACTAAGTCACCCAAATGCCCCCATGGAAGTGTGTTTTGTGAGATAATGCATGTGTAACCCAGATCAAATTCCTTACCAGATGAGGGAGGGGGAAAAGGAAGGGAGGAAGGTATATGAATCTTATCATTTCATAAAATGTATATTGAAAATTATTATATATAATTGGGTAAAGAAAATATTTTTAAAAGAAAATAATTTTATACCCCTGATGATGGGGATCAGTGATTGATGTTAGACTGGAAAGATTTAAGATTGGTAGGTATACTTGGTATCGGTGACATCATTAGAGATCATAAGACAAAATCATATGATTGTCTCAGAGAGAGAGAGAGAATTAGAGCTACATTGCATTAACTCTGGAGCTTGTTAAAGTAGTAGCAATGCCTCTCCTCCCTATCAATGAGCATCACTGCTCTCTTTCCTTTCTCCCACAAATTCCTTCTCCCCTGGTACACTGCTAACCGAACGCCAGATGTTTGGTTTCTCCTGACAGTCTCTGCCCAGGTGGAAGGTAGAAAATATCTACTGAAATGGCCTGTGGTTGATGACTTTCAGAGTCTTGGCTGCCATCTCTCACAGCTGATACACTATAAACATTTATTTTTCACTGTTTTATTGGTTGTTGCACTGTTGATAGTTTAATCAGTTAAGTCTGATTTGTATTTACTCTAGAAGATCAGAGAGGGATAGACAAACAGACAGACAGACAGACAGACAGACAGACAGACAGACAGACAGATAGATAGATAGATAGATAGATAGATAGATAGATAGATAGATAGATAGATAGATGGATAGATGGATGGATGGATGGATGGATNTGGACACATAGATAGGTAGATAGATAGATAGATAGATAGATAGATAGATAGATAGATAGATAGATGGATGGATAGATAGATAGAGCAAATATTATGGGGTGGGGTGGGGGGGAGTTTGTTAAATATCCCAAGTAAATATTTGGTGAATAGAGATGATAAGAGTTGCGTGGAATAATAAAAGGTTCATTTAGAAGATGATTCCTGCCCTAAGCTACGAAGAAAGCTTGAGTGTCTGAGAGACAAAGGAGATCTATGCAAAGGCTGAGAGATAGGTGGAAGCAAATTCTGTGGAAGCCACAAGCAAGACCTCGAAATTCACTTTCTTTTTTTCTGTTCTAACCCAGACCTCCCACCAAAGTTGTCTTTCTCAGGCTCCCTTGATCACTAAGCTTGATAGCTGAGCTGAGATAAACCCAGGCAGGGCAGAGAGCAATGCCTCCTCTGTTTTAACCCTATGCCCATCCCCTTCATGCTTCCAGATTGTTCAACATGTCACCGTTATTACCCTCTGTTCTAGGAGAATGAGTCACTAAGAATTCTCTTTTTTAATTAAAAAAATTTATTTAATTAATTGATTTCTATATATTAAGGAGGATTACTGCATAGTCCTGTGTCTGGGATCTGGGTCAGAGATACCATCCAGTCCCCTGCTGTTTGCATTTCCTTTGTCTTTGGGATCCCCAAAAATGTGTTCCTTTTTAACAAAATTTGGTAAGAAAAGGAGACCTGGGTCCTTTTCCCCAGCATCTACCCGAAGGGATGAGGAGGTGTGGATAGCTTGACGGGCCACCTCCTAATTAGCTAATTGCCAATTAGAATGCCTTGAAATGTTGGGGTGAATTATGAGCTCCCCAAAATGTACAGAGATACCTGGGCCAAGAGTGTCCCTTTGTCTTATGATGGTCAAGTCATTTGACCCCGTTTATGTCTTGACTGGTCAAATAAGAAATTATTTTAAAATTAAGAAAAATCAGCCTCGAGATCATTTTAACCGCTACACAGGGAAATGAGTGTGTAAGAGAACCTTAGTAAATCTCTGAAGCAGAGCAGTAACAATTGCAATAACACCCATGTCAAATGCACTTTCAACACTCTCATGAGGAAGGGTAAACTAGGTGATTATCCCCCATTTGACAGCAGAGTAAACTGAGGCTCAGAGAGGAAACATTACTTGTCCAGGGCCACAGAGCCCAGCTTCAGTTTCCTTTCAAAATGGAGATAATAGGGGCAGCTGGGTAGCTCAGTGGATTGAGAGCCAGGCCTAGAGACGGGAGGTCCTAGGTTCAAATCCGGCCTCAGACACTTCCCAGCTGTGTGACCCTGGGCAAGTCACTTGACCCCCATTGCCTGCCCTTACCACTCTTCCACCTATCAGTCAATACACAGAAGTTAAGGGTTTAAAATACAACAAAAAAAAAAAATGGAGATAATACTATTCATGGTTTCTACCTCTCCAGCCTCCCTGACACTTTACAAATCTCCCCTTAGTCTTCTTTCCCTTTCAGTTTAGAACAGTCTTCCTGGATGTCTTCAATTTGAGCCAGCGAACAAGCATTTATCTAGCACTTTCTGCATGCGAGGCATTGTGCTAAGCACCAAGGAGAGCCAAAGACCATGGTGGGCTCGTGCCTTCTCAGACCAGATTGTGCCATTTTTCACCCCTTTTCCAGGCTGTGCTGGAACCAGCCCAAGCTTTTGGGAACCAATTGTTCAATTCTTAGGGTGAGCATTCACATCTAAGAAAAGGGCAGATGCTACTGTCAGGGCTTTATTCCTTGTCTTCTTGGTTGCCTAGACCTAAGAAAGTGAAAGAGATGTTAAGGATGCAGATTGAGCCCAAAGGGTGCTACGCATACACGCCCCATCCCCAGTCCCTCCTTAAATATTTATCTGCACACTCTAGAATACTCCTCTCAGCTCTTGGGCTGGCACAAAGAAAACTCTGGACTGCTGCTGAATGGAGGCCAGAACTCGTGCACGAATTGTACCCTTGGGGAGACCAGCCTGGCAATCAATATGTGTATATGCCGTGTTCTTTGGGATGGAGAACACGCTAAGTCTGTCCTAGGAGGAAAGACTGAGATTCGGCCTGGAGCCCCTTCAGGGCCTGTGGGCGGAGCGTCCCCTCTGATTCAGTTCAGGACACATTTCTTGCCAGCCATCTCACGTGCAAACAGTCCCCGGGATGCTGACATTCTCCTGCTGGGGTAGGGAGGGAAGAGGCCAAGTCCACAGACAAGGACATTTCGGGTGTATTGTGAAGCGAAAGTCTAGAAGTTTGAGGCTCCTGAAGGAAGAGCCTGTGTGGAGGAGAATGACACGAGGCATGGAGTGGCGCATCCCTATGTGCGTGACAGTGAACTGGAACTGTCCAAGAGAGGTCTGGGACAGGGAGCCTGGCCACAGGGAGGGGACAGGAAGATGCGGAACATCTCTGCAGATGAGGGCTACCAGTGAACCTGGACACCCTCTGGGGACAGAGGATGCTCCTAAGATACCCAAAGGGCTGTGATTTTCCCTGAACTTGTGGGGCAGATTCAGACAGCTCAGCAGCCGCTGATCCAGTACAACGAAACACACACAGCCCAGAGAAAACAGCCTGGGATGCGGGAAAAACTTGGGGGAGTCCCTCCTTCCCAGAGCCCAATGCCTTGTCCCCTGTCCTGTCTCCCTCTTTTTCCTTTAGCCCCATATGCCTCGGTTTTAGCTGTCTCCCAGCCCATCTTCCTTGCCTGCTCCAGATGGCATTAACATAAGAGAGAGAGAGAGAGAGAC
This sequence comes from Gracilinanus agilis, assembly GCF_016433145.1. Classification (NCBI taxonomy): domain Eukaryota; kingdom Metazoa; phylum Chordata; class Mammalia; order Didelphimorphia; family Didelphidae; genus Gracilinanus; species Gracilinanus agilis. The sequence goes on from NC_058131.1 coordinate 720,172,834, forward strand.
TGGTGCTCTCCTCAGAGTCAGGAGGCCCAGCTGCTGCCTGGCACTACACTGCTGTGACCCTGGGCAGATAGACTAAGGCAGAGAAGGGCAGACATGCAAGCAATCAGCCAATCAGTTGGCCTTTTTAAAGCACCAACTATGCGCCAGGCACTGTGCTATGCAGTGGGGACACAGAGGCATGTAAAACAGTCCCTGAGCGCTGGATCCTCACACACGCGTATACATACATGTATGTACCCATATACATACATGTGCATTATGCAAATGTGTAAACACAGAATCAGTACAATATCATTGTGGGGCTGGGGGAGTATCCTGGGAGCCCTAGAGCTAGGTGGGGTACCAATTCCAGGAGGGCACAAATTGCATCCTAAGGAATAAAAAGGGCAATTTGAATACAGAATGTCTCCTCCCAGGCTTGTAGATGGCCACCAAGGGGTCCAAAAGTATCGATTAGAGTGAGAAAGACGCCAGAGCTCTACAGATTAGTTCTTCCTCTGGTTTGAGACGAGAATTGGTGACTTCCCATTGAGATTTGAAATGTTTTGCCATTCCAGCTATCCCCAGCCTAGAAACCCTGTTGGAGTATTCCAGCCTCCACAGATCTTCTTCCTCCTTTCTGATTCACATCCTCATTGAGCTGCAAATGCGACTGGTCAATCCCAACCCCATTCTTCTCCTCCACTTTGAGGTGGCCATCAGAGGCCCCTGGATTTGCACTCTTGATGCTGTCCACTTGTGTCCACTCTTCCTGTGAAGTCAGTGGCCACATCTGGTCATTTCTGCTTCTACGATGTCTTTTGTATCTGGTCCTTCTCTGCCTTCCCACAGCCACCAGCTTAGTTCTGGGCCTCTTTCTCTTTTGCCTGGACCATGGCATTAGCCACTTACTTGGTCTCTGTCTCCAGCCTCTCTGTTCTCCAAACTGTCCTCTACACAACCGCTAAAATGATTTTCTTATGGCTCAGGTCTGACCTTCCTCAATTAACTCCCTCTCCTCCTGAAAGATCAAGCCCAAACCGTTAACTTGGCATTTAAAGTTCACTAGAAGGGGCAGCTGGGTACCACAGTGGATTTAGAGCCAGGCCTAAAGGTCCTAGGTTCAAATCTGGTCTTAGACACTTCCTAGCTATGTGACCCTGGGCAAGTCACTTAGCCCCCATTGCTTAGCCCTTATCACTCTTCTGCCTTGGAACCAATGGTTCCAAGACAGAAGGTAAGGCTCTCAAAACAAACAAATAATTAAATCAATGAATCAATGAATCAATGAATGAATAAACAAACAAAAAAATAAATAAATAAAGTTAATCAGAACCTAGGCCTTCCAACCCTCCCACACTTTGCTCCCCTCCATATTCTTCACAATCTAGCCACATTAGCCTCTTTGCTGTTCCTCAAGCATGGCTCTCTGTCTCCCCTTTCCAGCCTTTTGCTTTGGCTGTCCCCTAAATCCTGGAATGCTTTCACATCCTCCTCATCTCTGTCTTTCAGAACCCCTGGCTTCCTTTACTATTCAGCTTAGGGGCCACCTCTTCCATGAAGCTTTCCTTACTCCCCCCAGCTGCTAGTGCCATCTTGTTTAGTTTTGCATATGGGCCACTAGGTGGTGCAGTGGATGAAGTTCTGGGCCTGAAATCAGATCATCTTCCAAGTCATCTTTCTGAGTTAAAATCTGAACTCAGACACTTATTAGCTGTGTGATCCTGGGCAAGTCACTTTGCCTTGTTTAACTCTGTTTCCTCAACTATAAAAAGAGCTGAAGAAGAAAATGAAAAACTACTCCAGTATCTTTGCCCGAAAAAATCCCTGATGGGGTCATAAAGAGTCCAGCAGAACTAAAACGACTGAACAACAACATTGTATATATATGGTCTCACCCATTTGAATGTAAACTCCTTGATTTCAGGCAATGTTTCCCTTAATAACTATTTATTAATTGGTAGATATGGATAGATAGGGGGGAAAGTCAATCAAAAGGATCATCCACCATGATCAGGTGGGATTTATACCAGGAACGCAAGGATGGTTCAACATTAGGAAAACCATCCACATAATTGACCATATCAACAAGCAAACAAACAAAAATCACATGATCATCTCAATAGATGCTGAAAAAGCCTCTGAGAAAATACAGCATCCATTCCTATTGAAAACTCTGGGAAGTATAGGAATAGAAGGACCTTTCCTAAAAATAATAAACAGTATATATCTTAAATCATCAATAAGCATCATATGGAATGGGGATAAATTAGAAGCCTTCCCAATAAGATCAGGTATGAAACAAGGATGCCCATTATCTCCTCTATTATTCAACATAGTACTAGAAACACTAGCAGTTGCAATTAGAGAAGAAAAAGAAATTGAAGGCATTAAAAAAGGCAATGAGGAGACCAAGCTTTCACTGTTTGCAGATGATATGATGGTCTACTTAAAAAATCCTAGAGAATCAGCAAAGAAGCTAATAGAAATAATCAACAACTTTAGCAAAGTTGCAGGATACAAAATAAATGCACATAAATCATCAGCATTTCTATATATTTACAACACACTAGAGCAGCAGCAAGAGGTAGAAAGAGAAACACCATTTAAAATCACCCTAGACAATATAAAATACTTAGGAATCTATCTACCAAAACAAACACAGGAATTATACAAACATAACTATAAAACACTTTCCAAACAATTAAAACTAGATCTAAACAAATTGGAAAAACATTGATTGCTCATGGGTAGGACAAGCTAACATAATAAAAATGACCATTCTACCCCAATTAATTTATTTATTTAGCGCCATACCTATCAAACTACCAAAAAATTTCTTTACTGAATTAGAAAAACTATAATAAAGTTCATTTGGAAGAACAAAATATCAAGAATATCAAGGGAAATAATGAAAAAAAAACATGAAGGAAGGAGGCTTAGCAGTACCAGATATTAAGCTATACTATAAAGCAACAGTTATCAAAACAATATGGTACTGGCTAAGAGACAGAAGGGAGGATCAGTGGAATAGACTTGGGGTAAGTGACATCGCCAAGAACTTTTTTGAGGTCTCCTGAAGGTGAGCATTGGGACCTCTGTGTCCAGTAAATCAAACAGTCTCCATTTCTTAGTCTAAGGGATCCTGAGTTCTCAGGGGGTAGCTTACTGGAGCCAGCCCTCCAGGAAAGAAGAACACAGATTGGGAACTAGGATCATCATTTCTTACCATTCTTCTGCCAGATCATAATGGTCAAGCCATTTCTCCTTCTGGGTCTCTGTTTTCTTGACTGTGAGAGGTTTGTATAAGATGATCTTTCTGGCACCTTTCTCAGAGAATTCCATTATCCTAACTTGTGCAGTGAGGCAAGGGCTATAATGTGAGTGCTTCCCTCCCTAACAGCAGAATAGGTGGAAATGCTGTCAAGAGATTCCAAGGTCAGCCTCACCTGAACAGGCCTTGGGGCAATAAGATGAAAAACAGGGCCTGTTGGGGCAAGGAGGGTAAATGTGAACACCCATCTACCTTAGCCTCTCATTAACCTCCTAGACTCTCCATCTTGCCACAAGTTACTGCCCCATACCTGCCAATTCTCACTCTATGAGTAAACTCTTACTCCAAGCTGTCATCCTTGCTCCTCATCTAAAAACTTTAACCCTCATCCCCTTAGAATTGCTTCCTGGCACTACAAAGAATACCATGACCTCCCCAGGGCTGATTTTTATGGTCTTGAAGTCTTCTGAGGGCAGGGAAGTCATGCTTTTGTCTCTGTATCCCCAGAGCTTAGCACCAAGTAGTTGTTTCAAAAATGTTGGTTGATTGATTAAGGAAACTTACTCCTGGAGAGTGGTAGCAGTGAAAGAATTATGAGGGGAGGAGGGGACAGAGGATAAGGGAATGGGGATGATTTTGTTTTTGTCATTGTAGCCCCATTACCTGGCTCATAGAAGATACTTTGATTAAATTCTCAATGAATGAATGAACAAAATTTACTGCTTTAAGATTCCATTGATGGATCGGGGAGGGAGGGGGAACCCATTAGCACCAACTCCTATTAGACCTTTTAGTATCTGTAAAGTGAGGGGGCAGAGCTAATTCCCACCTTTCTGACTCTGACATTCTATGATGCTCCCTTGGTTCCCCCCTCCAGTTGTGAACCCAGCATCCTTGAGGAATACATAAAGAACAGAAATACTGTCTGCCAAGTCAGAGGTAAAGGAGCTCTTTCTATGTTGTCTTTTCCCTTTCTGTCCCCATTCCCAAGATCAAGACGGAAAGAGGCAAGGCTTCTTCCTAGTCTATCTAAAATTGAGAGGGAGGAGGGGGCACTTTGGTACATCTGGTGATTTCAGGAAGGAGCTTAGCTTGCTTCCTATGGAGCTTTATGGAAACTTCACAGTGAGAAGTTCCTTTCCATCTAATCTGCCCACTCCCTTAACTTCTAGAGAAGAATTTACTCTAACTCCTATTGCTGTTGCTGCTGCTTATTCTAGCTGCAGTTGTTTTTATTTGGTATAAGTGCCTTCTTTTTTTACAGTGTGTCTACAAAGGGTTGAGATTATTATTAATTTTTTTTTGTTTTTGTTTTTTTATATATTTTTAAACCCTTAACTTCTGTGTATTAGTTCCTTGGTGGAAGAGTGGTAAGGGTGGGCCATGGGGGTCAAGTGACTTGCCCAAGGTCACACAGCTGGGAAGTGTCTGAGGCCAGATTTGAACCTAGGACCTCCTGTCTCTAGGCCTGGCTCTCAATCCACTGAGCTACCCAGCTGCCCCTATTATTAATTTTTTTTAATAATAATTGCATTTCTATTCTGATTGGTAGCATGGCTTAATGGATTAGAATCTGGACTTAGACTTATCATTGCTTTTTACTGAATATGTCACCATGGGCCAGTCACTCAACTTGGTGGATCCTCAGTCTTCTCACCTATAAAGTGGGCATTGTCCTTCCTGTAGTAACTTCTCTGCAAAAGTATGTGGATCAAGGATAAATCTTTCTGTGATATGTTCTCTGAACTCTAAAGCACTCTGGGGATCTCAGTTATTAGACTAAGAGTTTTCTGACATCTGAACAGGAAGGGATTTCAGAAGGCCTTCTTCGACTACAGTGACCTCATTTTATAGATGAGAAAACTGAGGCAGGGATTTTACAGGATTGTAGGATCCTATATTTATTTATAGATAGAGGAACTCAAAGAGAATCAAGTACAACTCCCTAATTTTACAGTTGAGAATATGGGGACTCGGAGAGGGAAGATATTTAGTTAAGGGTCACACAGCTAATAAGTGTCAGAGGCAGGATTTGAATTCATGTCTTCCTAACTCAAAGTTGAGCACCCCAACCCCTGTGCCACTGAAGTAGACTATCCTATGGAGATGGGTAGGTGAGAATGTGAGTGGATGGGTGGGTGTAGAGGTGGATAGGTGTGACAATTTCGTACATGAGAATATTTGAAAATGGCCCAGTGACAAGTTAAGAGGCAGCTTTATATTAGGCCAGGGACCAGACAACAAAGGAGAATTCAGTCTAGTCCTAAGACTATTGCCAAGGAGAGTTAATTTAAAATCAGGAACATCTGGAAAAGTTGTGGAAAACTTGGTTGACATGGGCTCCCCCAATCAATGGCCATGCTTCCCCCTGTGGGAAAAATCTTCTCACTTCTCATCTGAATTTTTCTACTCTGTAACATAGAGAGATTAGAGGGTATATTATCTAAGGGCCTTCCTTCTCCTTGCTTTGATCTTTATCTGGGATGATTTGCTCTGCTATTGTTTTGTCATTTCAGACTGTAAAAGAAGGTATCGAGGGAATGAGATCACCTTGAGGAGTTACAATGCAGAAAAAAAAATTTGGTAGGCGTTAACCATTATGAACAAGCAGTGGATAGGTCCAGTAGTCCCATCATTCATAGGGGAATAGATGAACCAATGACAGGCCGAACTGGCCAGATTCTAGCTAGAAAGAGACTGGCTTCCCATTCTAATGTAACGCTCAACATATGGATGGTCATCCATTGGGGCCATTTTGCCTTTTCCTTTAGCCACAAGGTAAAAGAAATCTCAGAACACATGACAAAAGTAAAGGACTCTGGAGGAGGTTGGAGAAAGTATATAGCAGGATGGAGCATGAGTTTCATATTCCAGAAAAGGTCCCAGGAAAGGGAGTTGAGGAGATGTTGGAAAAATCATGTCAAGATATACTGAGGAGAAATCTCCAACACCCTTCCCCCACCAATTAAGCTGATAGCCACCATAAGAATCCTGCTGACTTGGATCCCAGGGCGAGGGCTGTAACTGTGACAGAATATCTTGATGACAGGGCAGGAAGCCCAGCTCCCTTCAGCCTCCACACCTTCACCTACACCTTCTGTCTTGAAAGCCAGAGTTGACCAGCTTGAAAATGATGCAAAGAAAGTGAAAGATGACCTACAAAGTAAAACAGACCAGAAGGAGAAAGATGACCAAAAAGCCAGGAATGAAATTCAGTTTTTAAAAATTAAAATCCAACAACTAGAAGTAAATGACTTCACAAGGCAGCAAGAGTCTATAAAACAAAATCAAAAGGATGAAAAAATTGAGGAAAATATGAAACACCTCATTAGTAAAACTACAGACCTGGAAAATAGATCCAGAAGAGACAATTTAAGAATTATTGGACTACCAGAAAATTATGACAAAAGAAAAAGCATGGACATTTATTCTACATTACCCAAGAAAACTGCTCCAATATTCTTGAACAAGAGAGAAAAGTGGAGATTGAAAGAATCCACAGATCACCTCTTGCATTTAATCCCCAACTGACAATATCCAGGAATATTATAGCCAAATTCAAGAACTACCAGACCAAGGAAAAGATACTACAAGCTGCTAAGAAAAAACTATTCAGATATCATGGAACCAGAGTCAGGATAACACAGGATCTGGCTGCATCCACACTGAAGGTCCAGAAGGCATGGAATATGATTCCAGAAAGCAAGGGAACTGGATCTACAACCAAGAATCAACTACCCAGCAAAATTGATTATATCCTTGCAGGGGAAAGTATGATCATTTAATAAAATAGAAGACTTCCAAGCATTCCTAAAGAAAAGACCTGACTTAAACAGAAAATTTGATGCCCAAACACAGAACTCAAGAGAATCACCAAAAGGTATTTAAGAAAGGGGGGAAAACATTTTTAGAGACCCAATAAGTTCAAATGTTTTGTATTCCTATGAGGAAAGATGATATTGGTAACTCTTTAAAACTGTTATTATCATCAGGGTAGCTAAAAGAAGTATACTTAGAGGGAACAGTTACAAACTATATAGGATGAAATGTCAAATATATATGTGTGAATAAATATATATATATATGTATATATATATTTACACATATATAAACTAGGGGTAAAAAAGAGGACAATACTAAGAGAAATGGGAAAAGAAATAAAATGGGATAATTTTATATTTCATAAAGAAGCACATGGGGGCAAGGGGGGGAAGACCAATACAACGGAAGGGTGAAAGAGGTTGGAGACTATCTCCAAGAAAATTTTAATCATTACAGTGGGAAGGGTTAGAAAAGAAGGAAAACCTCCAACTCCAAATTCAATCATTATCATCATCATCAACATCATCAAGAACATTAACATGATCATCAACAACAATATCATCATCAACAACATTATTGCATCAACAACAGCATCAACATCTAGATTGTTTCTTCCACAACCACTGGTTCTTGGGGTCACTTGGTTGTGGAAGAAACAATCTAGTTCCTGGGCCTCAGTTTTCTTCTCTGTAAAATGAAGGAAGGCTGGATTAGATAAGGAGTCCTTATCTTTTTTTTGTGTCCTATTTTCCATTAGAAGTCCAGTCTGGTCAAGTCTGTGACCCTCTTCTCAGAATAATGTTGTTAAATGCATAAGATAAAATATGTAGGATTGTAGAGGAAACCAATTATATTGAAATAAAGATATGTGGAGTCCAGATTAAGAATTCCTGGCCTCCAGGACCCCTGAGACCTCTCCCAGTTTGGCCACTGTCTTTGTTATGTCCCTAAATGACAGAATTAAAAGTCATAAAAAAAACTTCATACTTCATGCCCTTGTAGGAAAGAAATGAGCAAAGGTTTATTTCAGAAATTGCTCTTTTCTTTTCTTTTTCATTCAAAGATATATTATTTTCCCAATTACATGTCGGGAATTTTCAACATACATTTTCCAAAATTATAGGATTCAAATTTTCTTCCTTTCTACCTTCCCTCCCCTTCTTGCAGATGGTAAGCAATTTGATCTGGGTTATACATGTATTATCATGCAAAACACTTCCATCTTGGTCATTGTCATAAGAGACTACTCATATAAAAATAAATCCTCCAAATAAAACCATAAATAAACGAATATGAAAGAAAGTCTGCTTTGATCTGCATTTTGACTCCCATAGTTCTTTCCCTGGAGGTGGATAGTCCCTCAGAATTGTCCTGGATCATTATATTGCTGAGAGTAGCTAAGTATTTCACAGTTGATCATTCCACAATATTGCTGTTACTGTGTACAGTGTTCTCCCAGTTCTGCTTCTTTCACTCTGCATCTGTTCATGTAGCTCTTTCCAGCTTTCAGAAATCACTCTTTTCATGGACTATTTTCTGTCTGTATTTATTTCTTGCTTTCTAGACATTGACTTGAGTGACTATATTCCAAACTTTGCTGAGAAAATGGAACTAGAACAAGTTAAAAGTTTTGTCTGGTTTTGTCCAGAAGCTGGTCATAGCCAATGTCATAATTGACTGAACCAGGAATGATTATGCCAGTGACACAGAAGAACAGAAAATCCATTTGCTCAAACAGTGGTATGAGAGTAGTGGGAAGGAGACATAAATACAGCTCATCCTGGGTCATAAAGATATTGGAATGTGTGTTGTTGCTGAAAAACTGGAGGAAGTAGTCAAAGCTACATAGAGAATAAACTCAAAAATTGAAATGCTAATGTCAGACACACAAAAAATGATCTGGTCTCCAATAAGGAGTCTGTGGAGCCCTGAGCCTATTCGAGAAGCTTCAGAGACAGTAAGGAGGGATGAGAATAGTAAAATCAGCCCTTGTACCAAGGTCCTAAGGAGTTTGGAATATAAATATAACTTGACTTCAAGAGCGATTTTTATTGGGCCATAGACAGAGTATATCCATATCTACATGTGTAAATCAGATATTCTAGGAAGGTCAATCCTCCCCTCCCAAAAAACAAAATCCTTTCCTTATTTCCATCCAGTGCCTGGATTTCCACCATTACAACTTTGACACTGCCTTCTATGAAAGGTCAAGTACCCAAAGAAAAAGTTAGAGTCCTACTTAATCTTGTAACCTACTTTTTTTTTCCATCAGGGGAGCAAAGAACTTAGATCACTAACAGACTCCACAGACTTTTTGCTGCCCACCATTTCTATCCATAGAACTCAATCCCCTTTCTACCCACCTTGACCTTTGGGGGAGGACACTGACATTTCCTTGAATCATCAAGCTCCTCACTCCTGGTCAAAATTTAGGATGCAACAAGTCAGGATGCCCAAGAAAACTGACCAAGATGGAGGGACAGAAGAAGCAACATCAGCAGAGATCTAGGAAGAGTGCCAGATGGAGGAGTAATTAGGAAATCTGCAGAGAAACACAGTGAGTCATTTTCCTAGGAATGAGTCAGCCAGCAGTCGTGTTCTTCTGACCCCAGAGCTGGGATGAGGATCCAGAGGGCTGAGAACGGGATCTGCAGCTAAACTGGATCTGTGCTCATGTTCCAGGGCAAGTAGCATTTGGGTGACATTGACCCCAAAGAGGGGTTGCAGATTCAGTTCTGAACCTACAACTGAGTAACCAGGGTTGAAAGGACAGACCAAGAGGGATCCTACAGTTCTATCACTTAGCTAGCTAACAGGGACCGTCAGGCTACTGTACCTCCAACTAAAGGAAAGACTATAGTTGTGTTAATCACATTCAAATTGAGTTCAGGAGTTTTGAAAAGCTCAGACAAGGAAGGCGATGCTCAGATTGCTTTGAGAAAGAAGCCTGAAAGTTAACAGGTTCCTGGACTGAGCTGTCCCAGAGATCCCTATAGAATACAGGTATCCAAAGAAAGCAGCAGCAGGTCCCCCAGAGAATGCAAATCAGACCAAACAAGGTCCTAACATTTCCTCCAGAAGTTTGCAGAGTCTGACCTTAATACAAAGTCCCAATTTAGGAAGTGAGTCAACCAAAACAAGGAGCTATTAAGCTGCAAACCCAGAAGAGAATGAATCCAAAACAAGCAAAGCTTCAGTGGGGAGTGTACTTTGGACATGAGGTCTACTAGAATTCCTGGACGAAATGAAGCATGGTATCCACCTCTTGACAAAGTGGTGATGGCTTCAAGATACACAAGAAAACACCCACTTTGGGACATGGCCAAGTCAGGAATTCTTTTGATTGACTTATGTATTTTTGTTACAAGGTTTGGGTTTTCTTTTCTTTTTTCAAGGGAAAGAGCGAGAGGGAAAAAAATAAATTCTTCATTTTGAAATCAAACAGACAAACAAATAAAGCAGGCTCTTCACCCAGATGTACCCGCAAACTGTTCAATCTTGGCTTTCTCATGTTTACATTGCAAGCCAAATGAACATAAAAGAATCTCATGAAGACCTCGTGCCATTCTGTATCAAATTATCATGAGAAAAGAGAAAGGTTATTTTTAGCACTTGAGACAAATGAAATCCATAGCCTGCTTCATGCTGTTTGAACAGCATTTGGGCTTTTGGGTTTTGCTCTTTTTCTGTTTCCTTTAACTGGTATTTGTGGTCATCATTGTTCAGTTGCAGCTTTCAGTCACTTCTGACTCGTTTGGGGTTTTCTAGGCAGAGATATTGGAGTGGCTGACCATATCCTTCTCCATAGCATACTCTAACTTTTTCCTCTGATATGAATGTTTGCCAGATGATCTTATACATCTGGTCACATGCACCCTGCTCTGACTCGCCCTACTGATAACATAGGACTGACTATACACATATAACATATGATCTCTGTACACATTTTCAAAAATCAACCCTTACCTTCCGTTTTAGAATCAATACTGTGTATTGGTTCCAAGGCAGAAGAGTGATAAGGGCTGGGCAATGGGGGTCAAGTGACTTGCCCAGGGTCACACAGCTAGGAAGTGTCTGAGGCCAGATTTGAACCCAAGACCTCCCATCTCTAGGCCTGGATCTCAACCCACTGAGCTACCCAGCTGCCCCCTCTGTACACAGTTTTTTGATGGCTACATGGTATCATCAATAAGAACAGACCAACAAGTCACTAACCATTACTAGCATTCTCATCATCTCACCCTGTGCCATTATTGACCCTGGCTCATCTACATTTCCAATCATGAATGTCCTCAATGATATGTCCGAAGATTGGACACATGGAAGTTTGTTCTGCTTGGCCCCAAAGGACAGCTAGAAGGAACAAGATGGGGACTAGAGAAGGGGGCAGGTTAAGGGAAGATAGATGTAAGTTTAATGCGGGCAAAACAATTAAATCCATCCCCAAATAAAATGTGCTGCCTAACTAGGGCAGTGATAGGTTTGCCGATCACTGGAGATCTTTGCCTTGGGTGGTAACAAGCTGCCCTTTAAGGAGGCCTTCAAGCACTGGATGCCCACTTATTCCGTAAGATACAATATAAAGGGAATTCAGTTGCCTTCATCAGACACTTTCCAGCTCATCTCTATTTTTCCTACAATATAGTGCCCAGGGCGGACCATGATGGCCCAGATGTGCTCTGCCCAGGGCATAGAACAACAGAGCTATCACCTCGCATGTTCTAGATACCCACTAAATTCAGTGCAAATGATCCCGTGGCTGGCAAATGCCCCCTAAAACAGTTGCTAACCATTCCTAGTCTGAGAAGATGACTCATTTTGGCTGTAAGCTCCAACCTAAGAATTCCTATTTACCATCAAAAACATTCAAACATGTTGGTTTGGGAGAGTTTCTTTCTCCTGCCCCCATCAGGTTCTTTTGTCTTCCTCCAGTACGTTTTTTCCCCAATGCCATTCGGGACCTCTCCTCGTTTAGATCTTTACTACAGCTTTGTCCTAACCAGACCTGAGTCTTTCCCTCTATATCAGCCACAGAAATCTCCCACTGCCTGCTCATGCCCTCAGCCAGGGTTGTCACTAGCTAACACAGCCCACTCCCTGTCTCCCCCCTTTCTGTAGACATTAGTTGATATTCTATGACTTTTCCTGGAGATAATAAGTTTGGCCCAACAGTTCTACCATTGGCATGCATGATTCCAAGGTCCTTGCTGGCTGTTGTTCCCTTGCCAATCTGTTTCAGTGGGGAAAAGGGGGTAGGAGTGGGAAGAACAATTCTGTGTTTGAAGTCAGAAAACTCAGGTTTGGATCTCCATTCTGCTCCCTCTGTAGTTTGGGGCAAGTCACCTTCTAGGGCTTTAGTTTACTCCTCTGTAAAATGGAGAAATGGAGGAGGGGGACAGGGAAATTAAGTGCTCTTTGGAGCTTTTTGGTCCCTTTAACTCAAACTGGAAAACTTTTTGATCTCATAATGAAAGAGGTGAAACTGAAAATTTCCCGAGAGAGGTCAGACCCTGATGTAGTCATTTGTAAACCGAGGAGCTTGGACCAGCTCACTGTTAAGGGCCACCGGAGGTTAACTCTCACAGATTCCATGAAAACCACAGATGATAAGGATGATGATGGTCATGGTGACACTAGCTAGCACTTGTTGTTCCTCACACTCAATTCCCCATCTCCTATCTCCATGTCTTGATATAGGACATCCCCCATGTCTGAAGCATAGCCTTTCCTCCCCTCTGTCTCTTAGAACCCCTGACTTCCTTCTAAAATCAGCTGAAGCACCACCTCTTACATGAAGTCTTTCTTGATCTCTCTCCCCAGCTCCAAGTGTACCCTGACACTGACCAAAGTTACCTATATTCACTTTTGTATTTCTTCATGCATGCACATATTGTTTTCCCTATCATCCCCAACGTGCCAAATCCCAATAGAGAACAGGGGAATCTTTATTTTATAATTGAGAAAGATGACCCTTCCAATTGTGGTAAATCTGCAATACTAAGAAACTGAGGCATAAAAGGGCTCAGCTAAATATATTTATTGGCAAGGCTAGCAGTTACCAATAATAGAGGTCAATGGTCCCTCAGGAGCTAAACGCCCCCTAATACAATCTGAGGAGCATTCTTCTACAATTTAGAAGTTACATAAGGTCCAGTGATACATTCTTAACTAAGATTGTGATTGGCTCTTAATTATGCTATCTGAATAAGAATCTTTTATCTGCCGTGGCAACAGGAAAATCTAAATTTAGCCAACATCCTCTAGAAAGCCTTGTGACAGAGAACCCTGCATTAACCTGCTAGAACGGGGCTCCCAGAACAAGAGTTCTCTGAAAAGTTTCTTATCTATTACTCTCTGTACTAACAGCGTCCAGGACTAGGAAAATATCCTGTGAGTAGGCCAAATCATCCTTCACCTGTATTTCTTGTCTTCCTCGTGTGGCACTCTTGCTCTGGACATTTATTCAGATGTGAGCATTAGGCCTCCACGATAATATTTCTGAATTTAAACTTTAAAACTTGGTTAGAATGAGAACTTCTAGGACAGAGAAAACTTAACTATAAATCAATCATCAGTGATCGACTCCACAATTCTGACATTTTTGCCCCAGATTTCTGGTTCAAAATGAAGTTAGATCTACTGACTACGGTTTGGGGCTGAGAGGATTTGAATTTACTTACTAACACTGGCGACTCAAATAGAACCAAAGATGGCAGCTTATCAAAGTCAAAGCAGGGAGGAATTGCTAATATACCAGATGGCAGCATCCATGTCCAAAAAGATCTGTGGAGGCAGAATGAAGGCCAGCCTAATATGATAACATCTACTGGAGGAAAAGCATGAGGCATTCATCTGGACGAGAAAAATCAGCTTCAAGGCACAAGGTAAAGGGAGGCATGGAGATGCCAACTGTGCTTCTGAAGAAGATTTGGGGGTCTTGGCAGACTGACTCCAGAGCCACCATGAGTCAGCAGTGTGACAAAGCAGCACCCCTTTGCCCCCAAATCTAATGTGATCTTGGGCTGCATTAAAATAGATGGATGGATCCCAGCTATAGATAAGGAGGTATTAGTCCTGTCATCCCCTAGAATGCCAGGAGCAGGTCTGGGGATCCCAGTTTAGGGACACTGGGCAGCTGGAGTGTATCCAGAGAAGAGGGACCAGGATGGGGAAGGGCCTGGTGTCCACAGTATATGAGAGCTGGTCAAGGAACTGGGATGTTCAGCCTGGAGATGAAAAGGCGTAGCAATCAGGGGAAATCCAACAGCTGTCCTCAAGAGTCTGAAGCATTTTTGCTTGGGAAGAGGATTAGGTTTGTTCTGTTTTGCTCCAGAGGACACAAGGAGGAACAATGGATAGAAGTAGAAATGAGGCAAATTTAGCATGATGTTTGGAAAAATGTTCCTAACAACGAGAGCTACACAACAGTAAAACTGGCTGCCTCAAGAGAACATGTGATTATTAGACCTTAGAAGCCATCAAGTCCAACCCCCTCAATTTATTCATGAGGAAACCAGCTTTATAAGGTTGAATGACTTGCGGAACAGAGCCAGACTTAGACATAGGAAGTCCTGGGTTCAAATCTGGCCTCAGACACTTCCTAGCTGAGATATATCAAGCAAGTCACTTAACCTTGTTTCCCTATCTTTCCTCTTCTGTAAAATAAGCAAGAGAAGGAAATGGCAAACCATTCCAGTATCTTTGGCAAGAAAACCCCAAATGGTGTCACAAAGAGTCGAATACAACGGAAACTACTCAACAACAAAAAGCAACAACTTTTCCCCTCAAATCAAAAGCTAGCCATAGCATTATCTACATGCCACTTGAGCTTCTCATGTGGCAAATGACAATGTCAGACCCAGGCTTTAGGAGTATAAAGCAGCTGAACTGGGGAGTGGAAGGCCTATAAGTAGGGAGACCAAATAGGACACTACAGCAATCATCCAGGCTAGAGGTGATGAGGGCATGCTTTGGATGGTAGCAATGGGAGTAAAGATAGCAGAAGGATACAAGAGATGTTATGAGAAGAGAAGGTGGTGTAAAGACTGGGAAAGCTGATTGGGTAGGGGGAAAGAGGGGAGGCAAGAATCAAGAGGTGATTCCTCTGAAGTGCTGTGACTCAAAGGATGATGGTGGCCTGAAGAGCTCTTTTTTGACCTTGGACAAGTCACCAGACCTCCATTTCTTTCTTTTTTTTCCCCAAGCTCTGTTTCTGATAACATTGGACTAACCAAAATGATCTCTGTCTGCTGTAAATATGATCCTCCAATCAGATAATCCAGATGCAGTTCATCATCATTAGTAGAGAATAATCAACTAGACAGTGGTTCCCAAACTTTTTTGGCCTCCCGCCCCCTTTCCAGAAAAAATATTACTTAGCCCCCTGGAAATTATTTTTTTTATTTTAATAGCAATTAATAGGAAAGATAAATGCACCTGTGGCCATCACCACTCTCCTGGATCGCTGAAGCACCCACCAGGGGGCGGTGGTGCCCACATTGGAAATCACTGCACTAGAGGATCATTTTCCCTCTCACATAGATGATAAAAGTCTGCAGAGAGAAAGGCCACAGTTTGCCCAGTTTCCAAATCTGATTTAGAAGGGGCCTTAGCAGTTGACCAGGCCAAACCACACAGGTACAGACTCCTCTATATCATATCCTAATCAAGCCAACCCCTGAGGCTGGGGCACAATCTGATTATTGAGCTGCTTTTCCTTTATTGCCTTTAAATTTTGGTTCTCAAGCTCAAGATGGAAAGAATGACTGGACATGGAGGAGCTCTACTCTAATTCTCTGTCATCATAGTGGAAAGGGAAGAGATAATAAATAAAGAGGCCTAGAGTTACCCTTATGGGAGATCCTGGTCCAAAAAGGGAAGCAGTATAGGCTGTTATCTACCATTGTCTGTAGTCTGATGAGAGATTCTGGGAGCTCAGTTACCTCCTCTGTTAAATGAGGTGTTGAACTAGATGATCTCCAAGGATCCTTCCAGCTCTAATTCCTGTGATCATTTTTTTTTCAAATGTGGAAACTGAGGCCCAGAGAAATGGACTGGATTGTCTCAAGTCACCCAGCTAGTCAGAGCTGGAGCCAGAGCTGTTGGAGGCCAGGATACATATGGAAGCAACTGGGAAAGGATGAGTTAGCCTTTATTGTCCCACAACATCTGCTGGGACTGATGCCAAAAAGGAAGTTGTGGCATAGACATGGGACAGTTGGAAGGGCAAGGGCTCTTCCAACCCTTAGTACATTGCCCCCATAGAGGAGGGATTTAATAAGCATTCACTGACTGTCTGCCCCCTTGGTAGGTAGATCTGGGACCCAGAGAATAAAAGTTGATTGTAAAGCTTTGGCCGGGAGCTCCAGAGACCCCTGGGTTCCTGCTTGCTGCCTCCTCTTCCACTTCTGGCCGGTGGCTTCAATCTCCCTCACAGACTTCTTTTAGCTACCTTGAGAGCTGATCTTCCCCAGGGATGGTATAATATGATAAATGGGTTGTTTATTTGAACTCCTTGGCTCTGAGTGAGCCATTGTACCAGAAACAGGCCCCTCACTGAGGTGAGGACCAGAACCCCCAGATTTCCTGACTCTGCTCCCAGGGTCTGTCCCACAACTAAACTAAACCGGCCTCCTGGTCAGACCTGAGAGAAATAGCCTGAAAGGCTATTCTACTGAACAGTGGGAGGATTAGACTAGGGGGCCTTGGAGTGGGGGAAGAATGATAGTGAGGGGGAGAGGAGACATTTGTTTCTGCTGATGGAGGCATAGGAGAAGCCCTGAAGCACCTGCCGTTTTACTGGGAAAGTGCTCACCCAATAAACGGATTGACATGTCGTTCTTTTGAGACATGAGCATCTCCCAGGATTGTGTGGGAGGGGACCAGGGGGTGACATGCTTAAGGGTTCTGGCAAATATTAAGTGCTCCCCAGGAGACAGAAGTGAGCATTGAGCTGAATCCCTGAGCAGTCAGAAAACTAGTGAGCTAAGAGCCTCTTTGAAGCCCAACCAAGACTCATTTAGTCTGCCCTGTGAGTAGGACATTTGTTCAGAGTTTGATGCTATCAGGAACTTTGGCCTGAGGCACAAAAATGCCCTGAGGCATTCCTGGCCCCCTATACTCTGCCCCCTTCCTCCTGGCCCTTTGTTCCAAAAGGAAGAAGAGTCAGTAGGGACAAGAGCTGCACCTAAATGGGATGGGATGTTTGGAGAGACAGTGTGCAGGACATCAAGCAAAGGCCAACCAGAAGCCTTTTCAGGATTCTGGCAGATGGTGAAGGGTGGTGGCCTAGTGGTACCAGATCTTAAACTGCACTATAAAGCAGTAATCATCAAAACAACCTGGTACTGGCTAAGAAATAGATCAGTGGATTAGACTAGGGGTAAATGACCTCAGTGATCTAGTTTCTGATAAACCCAAAGATCCCAGCTTTGGGGATAAGAACTCACTGTTTGACAAAAACTGCTGGGAAAAATGGAAAACAGTATGGGAGAGATTAGGTTTAGATCAGTGATTCCCAAAGTGGGCACCACTGCCCCCTGGTGGATGCTGTAGTGATCCAGGGAAGTGGTGATGGCCACAGGTGCATTTGGGGGCAGGTGAATAACTGTAAGGGGGCAGTGATAGTATGTGACAGGGGCGCTAAGTAATATTTTTTTCTGGAAAGGGGGCGGCAGGTCAAAAAAGTTTGGGAACCACTGGTTTAGATCAACATCTCACAACCCATACTAAGATAAGGTTAAAAATGGGTTTATAACTTAAACATAAAGAATGATGTTAAAAGTAAATTAGGGAAACATAAAATAGTTTACCTGTCAGATCTATGGAGAAAGGAAGAATTTATGACCAAACGTAACACAGAGAACATTACAAGATGTAAAAAGAATTATTTTGATTACATTAAATTAAAAAGGGTTTGTACAAAGAAAACCAAAGTGATCAAGGTTAGAAGAGAAATAACAAACTGGGGGGAAATTTTTACAACAAATTTCTCTGATAAAAGTCTCATTTCTCAAATATATAAAGAAGTAAGTCAATTTTATAAGAATCCAAGTCATTCCCCAATTGATAAATTGTCAAAGGATATGAATAAGCAGTTTTCAGATGAAGAAATCAAAGGTATTGAAAATCATATGAAAAAGTTCTAAATCCTTCTTGATTAGAGAAACGCAAATTAAAACAGTTCTGAGGTATCACTTCACACTAGCAGATTAGCCAATATGACAGTAATGGAAAATGATAAATGTTGGAGAGGATGTGGCAAAATTGGGACACTAATGCATTACCGGTGGAGTTGTGAACTGATTCTACCATTCTGAAGGGCAAGTTGGAACTATGCCCAAAGGGCTTTAAAAGAATGTATTCCCTTTGATCCAGTCATACCACTACTAGGTCTGTATCCCAAAGAGATAAAAAAAAATGGGAAAGGATCTATTTGTACAAAAATATTTACTGCTGCACTTTTTGTGAGGGCAAAGAATTGGAAACCAAAGGGATGTCCCTCCATTGGGGAAAGGCTGAACAAACTGTGGTCTATGATGGTGATGGAATACTATTGTGCTGTAAGTAATGATGAATGAGATGATTTCAGAGAGAGCTGAAAAGACCTCCATGAACTGATGTGGAGTGAAATAAACAGAACCAAGAGAACCTAATACACAGTAACTGAATTATTGTTGGATGATCAAATGTGATAGACTTTGCTACTAACAGCAATGCAATGATCTAGGATAGCTTTGAGGAACTTATGGAAAGAACACTATCGACCTCCATAGAAAGAACTGTGGGATGAAAACATGTGATTTGTCACTGATTCATATTGGGGGTTTTGGTTTTGAAAGATTACTTTCTTACAAAAATGAATAATATGGAAATAGGTTTTGAATGATAAAATAATCCAGTTGAACTGCTTGTCAACTCCAGAAGAAGAAGAGAAGAGGGAAGGGAGTCAACATGAATCATATAACTTTGGAAAACTTGTGTATAAGTTTGTTATTAAAACTACATAAAGATAAAACTAAAAAAAAAAAAAAGGATTGTGGCAGAGGGACTTGAAGTTCAAGTACAGGAGGGTCCTTTCAATGTGGAGATTCCTAGGTTCTGCCATCCCTTTCCAGATACATTTCAGAAAGTTTGATGCAATAGAAAGAATTGAGAGTTAAAGCCTGGCTTCACATCCTGGCTTCATCACTTAGTACCTATATTATCTTGGACAAGCCTCAGTTTCCTCATCTGTAAACTGAAAGGGCTCAACTAGATCTAGAGCTGGGATCTTATGGTTCTCTTCCCAAACCCTGATCTCCATTAAATTGCTCCATCCGCTGACCTCAGGCACCAAAGAGCTTAGCACATTGCTTACATCACAACTCCTCCAATCCTCACTCCTCTGAACTCTCCAAACCTTATTAGACCTCGAAGACCAGCTCAATCACCAACTTGTCTACAAATCTCTCTTGGCCCCCTGGCCCAGCCAGAGCTCTCAGTGCCCTGACTTCAGAGTTACTGTTTGTGTGGCTAACCATCTTGGAGCATAGCCCATGCGGCCATCTTATAGTCATTGCTCTGGGTCTTCGATTCATTCCATTATATATGGTTTTTTTCCAAATTAATTTTTTGACCCTTCAGCATAGAGACCTTGTCTTTTTCACCTCTCTGTTGAGACATCTTAGCCAGGTGACTTTTAGAGGGCTGTAGGGGCAATAGGTTTGGATCTGGAGGAAGAAGGCCAGCTCAGATTCAAGCCCTGTCTCTATCATTTACCCTGGGGCCTTGGACAAGTGATAGAATGAAAATCGTGCACTTTCACGCTTAGAAGGGGCCTCAATGGTCATCTCATAAGCCCGCTGTCTGAAAAATAATCTCTTCTACAATATATGGAATAGACAGTTTTCCAGCCTTTGCTTGAAGAGCTCGGGGGACGCATAAGTCCTCTGGGGGACGCGTGCTGTGCTCTGCTAGTGAAATCTCCACATGGACTTCAGAGCTCACACGGTTATTATTTCTAGTTGGCCTGGAAGGTTCACTTTCCCAGCCTTTCAAAGCTCATGAAGTCTTGGCCTCATGTCATACTCCACCTAAGAATAGGAAAGAACAGAGCTCTGTGCCTCACACTCACAGCCTGGGCGATGCCTCAACTCTTCCTTCTCTCTTAACCCCCTACATCCAATCTGTTGCCAAAGCCTAGCTATTGATTTTACCTTTTCATATCTCTCATATATGCCTCCCTCCCTCCTCTGACACTGTTACCACTCTAGTCTAGACCCTTAGACATAAATTATTGCAATAGTCTGCTGGTTGGTCTTCCTGCCTCAACTTCCTCATTCCAGACCATCCTTCACCTATAAAAGCAATATTCTCTTTTTTTAAAATATATTTTATTTCATTAAACTTTACTAACTGGAAGTAGAGAGGTGGCTCAGTGGACTGAGAGCCAGAGGCCTAGAGATGAGAGGTCCTGGGTTCCAATCTGACCTCAGACACTTTCTAGCTTTATGACCCCCGGACAAGTCACTTAACCCCCATTACCTAACCCTTACTGCTGTTCTGCCTTGGAACCAATACACAGTATATATTCTAAGACAGAAGTAAGAGTTAAAATAAATATTTCCCAATTATGTGTAAAAAAAATTAACATTTGCTTTTAAAATTTTTGAGTTCTAAATTCTCTTCCTCCCTCCATCCTCTCCCTCAACCCTTGAGAAAGCAAGCCAGACGTCACTACTACATGTGGTCATACAAAACATATTTCCATATTAGTCTTAATGCCACACAAAAAAAAATTCCCCTTCAAAAAAAGAAAAATTGTAAAAGTCTGGTTCAGTCTGAACTCTGATTTCCTCAGTTCTCTCTCTGGAGGGGGACAACATTTTCCCTCAGAGAACTTTAGAATTGTCTTGGATCACAGTCTTGATCAGAGTAGCCACATATTCCACAGCTGATCATTGTTACAATATTGTTGTTTCTATGTCCTGGTTCTACTCACTTTGCTTTATATCAGATCATATAGATCTTCCCAGGTTTTTCTGAAAGCATCCTGCTCCTCATTTCTTATAGCACAATAGTATTCCATTAGCTATGTATCATTCCGTAGCCACAACTTGTTCAGCCATTCCCCATTTGATGGGCATCCCCTGAATTTCCAATTCTTTGCCACCACAAAAAGAGCTGCTAGAAATATTTTTGTATAAATAAATGTCTGTCCTTTCTTTGATCTCTTTAAGATATAGACCTAGTAATGTTCTTACTGGATCAAAGAATATGTAGTTTTCTAGCCCATTGGGCACAGTCCAAATAGTTCTCCAGCATGGTTGGATCAGATCACAATTCCACCAACAATGCATTGATGTGCCTGGTTTCCCACATCCCCTCCAGCATTTGTCATTTTCCTTTTCAATAATGTTAACCGATCTGATTAGTGTGAGGTGGTACCTCAGGGTTGCTTCAATTTGCATTTCTCTAATCAGGAGTGGTTTAGAGCATTTTTTCACTATTGATAGCAAAGTGATATTCTTACAGCTTGCAATTCTGAGCATGTTCCACACCCACACACCCCCATTAAACTCCTGTGACTCCCCATTACCTCCAGGATTAAATATGTAATCCTGTTTGGCTTTTAAAGCCTCCCATGGTGTGTCCTCCTCCTACCTTTCTAATCTTTTAACATCTTCCTTCTAAGTACTCAGTGATCCAACAACACTGACTTCTTGGCCATTCCTTGTACAAAATATTCTGTCTTCCCACTCTGAACTTTCTCTGGCCATCACCAAATCCTGACAGCCTCCTCCTTCCTCATCTCTGCCTCCTGGTTTCCTTGGCTTCCTCCAAGGCCCAGCTAAACGCCCCACTTTCTCCAGAAAACCTTCCCCAGTTCTCCTTAATCTTCTGGCTTTCCCTCCAAGATTCTCTTCAGTGGCTCCTGTGTAGCTTTTCTTTGGTTCTGATGGTTTTCTTGTCCTCCACCCAAGATGAGCTCCTCTCGTTCTGCTTTTCTTTGCATCTCCAACATATTAAGTACCTACAAAGTGTCGAATAATTCATTCCATTCAATAAGAGCCAGGCACCTGTAAGTAATGCAGACAATGCCAGCAAGAACTCGGAGGAGTCTGACACAATGGAAGGCCCAAGGTCACACAGCTGAGTGCCTGAGGTCTAATGTTCTAAGCCACTCTGTCCCCTGCCTATACTTACAAGCATACGCGTTGTATCCTCCTGGAGAATTGAGGACCTGGAGGGCAATTGCTGTTTGCATTTGTCATCACATTGCTAGCACCCAGCAGAGACCCGGGCACGGGCTGATCACAAAGGGGGCAGGGGCAGGGGGATGGGCACCATAACGGTCAAGGTGATCAATCGTCCCTGATGCTCAGGGGCTGGGCTCAATGCTCTCCAGGATGCCTGGAATGGGGATGCCCCTGAGAAGCTCCAGAGAAAGATGCTTCCTCCCAAGTCCCAAGCAAAGGGTTATCTCTCTGTGGGGCATCACACAATGGTCCCCCTCATCACCCTCATCTATGAAGATTCCTTATTTCCATCAAAAGGGCTCAAGCATCGCTGCCTACATGGAGTCCTTCCTGATTCCTCTCCTGTGCCCAGAGAGCTGTGCCCTCCCCACAGCTCTGACATCTGCAGGATGATGATGGTGCTGGTGATAACCAGCATTTACATGGCTCCGGTTAAGGTTCCCAAAAAACTTCCCATCGCCTGTCTCATTTGATACTCACAAGTCTTGTGAGGAAGAAAGTCACATTAGCCCCACTTAGCAGATGAGGAGACTGAGGCAAAGAGCAGTTAAGTGACTTGCTTAGGGTCACACAGATAAGATTTAAAGTAAAGTCTGACTCCACGTCCATCATTCCATCAATGGCACCACCTTAACTGCACACACACACACACACACACACACACACACACACACACACACTACCTACGGCTCTGCTCTCCTAATATTCTATGTCCATTCTGCATAAACTCTATCCATAAGTACTCTGTGGGCACTGTATATGCAAACAGTGCATCTACTTGCATTTGCCATATGCCATCAGCCATCGCCATTCTCTTTCCCAGCGTGTTTGGTGGAGTGGGTGGTGCTAGAACATGCCAGCAGCTGGAGTCACGGGCAGAGAACCCAGGGACTCGCCTGGCTGGGAGTCATTCTGTCACCCCTTTGGGGCAGAAAAGCTGCAGCCCAGGAAACTGACGCTGCAGACAAAGTAGCCGGCGGACTCTCCCTGCCTTGGCCACAGGGTGGCAGTCGACAGTAAGGAATGAGTCAGGAACTGGCCCCATGGGTCCTTTGGTTTCTGGCTGGAAGCTGCTGGGATCTTCTGACCATGCCCTGCTGTGCTCGGGTTCAGAATGGGCTCTGAGGCACCCAGGACACACTCCACCCCGTCCCCCTGTTCCTCATTATTCTCCTCCATCCCGGGATCCAGCCTGGGAAACAACCCTAGAGATGTAGAAACCAGGTCCAAGCCCTTCCTAGGACCAATGAGAGGCCCAGGAGCGGGGAACCAGGGCTAGGAGAGACCTTAAAGGGGATCCAGGCCACCCCTTCCATTGTGCTGATAGAGAAACCGTGGCCCAAGGAGAGGAAGGACTTTCCCAAGGTCACCCACTGGACAAAAGCCACTGGTTTGGTTAACAAAGAGCCACTCTCCCAAGCAGCCCCTCTGGGGCGGAGGGCCTCCCGCACAGACCCACAGACTCACCATAGCCTGGGGCCACCTCAGCCCTGGAAGTGGCCCCAGGGGCTCCCCGTGCTTCTTGATCTGTGTGGAGCCTCTGGCCCAACCAAGCAGGTGTCCTTCTCTGCAGGATGCCCTGAAGCTCTCCTGCCAGCTAAGCAGGGCAGTCTCAATTTGAGCACTTAAAAGGTCAGGCCTGGAGGAGGACTCCATGCTCGGATGCCCAGGACATTGGACAGCTCTGGGACAAATAGGAGCAGTTCCTTCCTGCTCATGAAGCCCTGTAATTGTCTTTTCTCCTAAACCTTCTCCTCTTCGGAATGTTCCCAGGGTGAGGAGGGCACTGGCATCTTTCCCACGCCCCAGGTTCACAGTCTTGGCATCGGCATTAACTCCCCGTCCCTCTCATGTCACTTTTCTCTGATCGATTGCCAAATCTTGTTTCTATTTCCAAACGTGGCTCTGATGCGTTCCTCCTTTCCTCTGATAAGGCCCTGTACAGACCCTCAAGAACCCTATTAAAACAGCTGCTGGTGGGCCTGCTGGCCACTAGGCTCTTCTTTCTCCAGGCAGTCCTTTACTCAGCTTTCAAAGTGAATTCCTACAGTGTCACTCGGTCACGTTATCACCTTACTCAAAAACTCCAGCGGCTCTCACTGCTTCCAGGATCACACAGGAAACCCTTGGTCTGGATTTCAAAGCCCCTCCAAACTCAGCCCCCATTTTCTAGTCTGACCACAGCTTCCTTCCCTCCTTGCACCCACCAACATAACCTTTGCCACCCAGCCAACTTGCTGTTCTTTGCACACGGCGTGCCATCTCCCATGCCCCATTCTCCTCATGCCTGACATTCCTTCCTTCCTCTCCTGGGCATCTTAGAATTCTTCATTTCCTTTAAGACTCAGACTCCTTCCTCTAAGAGACCTTTCCCTGTCCTTTTTGTTGCTTCTCAGGGCTTCAGGCCATACTCTAAGACTCTCAATTGAAGAAAGGTGCCAACCTGCATTAGTAGAGGGAATTACCTCATCTGGGAGTTCCTTGCATGGCTGAAATTACCGGCCCAATCCCTTTCCCTCTCTGTGGCTCCCCAGCCTCCCTCAGAGAATGGAAGGATTTTGAGAGCAAGGACTGTTTGATTTTGTTCTCTGAGGCAGAAATGGGGGGAGAGAGAAATGAGGGGTCTATGAACTTGGGTTTTATATGATTGGCTTCCTTTGGGATCTCCTGTGTTCAGTTTTATGCATTTAATAACATGGTGACCAGAAGGACTTTCCAGGATGCAAAAAAGGGAAGAAGAGCCCTCTCCTTTCCAGAGCCCTTCCCAGAGAATCTAGGTTCTGTCTGAATCATTGTAGGAGGAGAGAAGATATCAGACACAATGGAAAGGAGCTGGGAAAGACCTCTGAAACTATTCTAGCTCTACCCTCTCGTTTTACAGATGAGAAAACCAAGGCCTGAGGAGAGGAAGTGATTTGCCCAGAGCCAAACTAGGGACCCAGGTCTCTTGGATCTGAATCCTGGACCACGTGCGTGTTAACAATAAGCATTGATTAGGCACCTGTTGTGTGCGAGGCCTTGTGCCTCATCTTGTAGAACCTAGCAACTCTTGGGAAATTGATTGGGGTGTTTCCATGGCTACCCGGATCCCCCAGGACCAGTCTTTTATCATGAGGGCATCATTGCCTGGCTAATTTCAGTTCGTGCTATTTTCTTGATTCTTGGGCCGCTCTCCTCACTTGGGAGTCTTTTCCCACAAATTGCGGCAGCCCCGAAAAGAGTGCCTGTAAGCTCTGCTGGGGGGGGCTCCTCCTTCAGACCCTGAACCCAAGGCAATCAGTAAAGCTGGCCTGCTCCCTGAGTCTTCAGTAACCATGGCAACAGGACCAAATCTCTGGAAACATTTCTGAAAAGGATTTAATCTGGATCAGTTAGCTAGAACCCTCAAATCCAGAGCTCCCAGAGGAACCTTAGAGGCTAGCTGCCTGTCTATCACAGGCCCTGGATCACAGAGGCCACAAGGCAAGACTCTGGGGTTGATTCCCCACCCCCACACCTGGGAAAAGGATTCCACCAAGGGTAGGTCCTTCTGATGGTGGCCCAGTGGCATTCAGTCCCTTCCCATCTCTAGTTTTCCCAATGAGGGAGGAGATAATCCTCCTTATGGCCTTTCAGCCTCTGAAGCAAAGAGCCCATGAGCTTTATACACCGGCCAGGCCATTCTTTCCCAAAGTCCTCCTCCTTTCCATCTTTCACCAGACCACAAGATGGAAGCAGTTATCCAGCTAAACTCTCCAGAGCACAGCCCAAATGGAGACATCAGCAAACCAGGAAGGAGCTTGCTTTCCTACATAAGGATGAGGAGATTAACACCCTCCCCATAAACGAGGGTTCTGAAACACAGTTTAGGCTACGTTCATAGACACGAGGCCTGGAAGAGACTCTGGAGACCACTGGACACCATCCCCTCAGGCCTGGAGAGGGGAAGGCTTTGTCTGAGGGACCACACAAGGATTTGAAGCCAGGCCCTGGGACTTCCAAGCCAGAACTTTCTGATGAGAGCCTAATGAGAACCATCCTATCTTCTCCCTCATGGTTAGACACATAGACACCCCAGTTTAGAGGCCACCCTGCATCAGTCTAATTTGGTGATTTTTCAGCTCTTGGACTGAGAGCTTATGATACACCGAGGGCAAAGGCACTCCTTGTTCTGGAAAGAAATCAGCCGGTCGTAGGCCAGAATGCTTCCATTGGCTATAACTGGGGGACCCACAAAGGATTAGAACCAACATCTCTGAAAAACGAATGAATAGCCACCTACCCTCACCTCTTCAAAAAGGACAGTGTGTCTAACGTGCCCATCTTTCCTTCTAGATTCTTCCCACATGATCCAGACCCTCCACAGGATCACAGATTTAAGACTGGAAGGGGGAGCTCCAATGACATTTAGTCAAACCCTTCATTTTACAAGCCAGAAAGGTGGAACCCAGGAGATAAAGTGACTTGCCCAAGAACGTGCCAGCAAGTGGGATGTAGCCAAAATGGGCCCCAAACCCTCTGCCTCCAGACCCAGATCTCTTTCTTTTGCCCTGTCCTGTCAATCATGATAGAAGAAACATAGGATGAGAGAGTCTTTCATTGGAAGGGACTCCAATGGACCATCTAACCCAATCCCTGCATTTTACACACAAGGAAATAGAGGCTTGCCCTCATGAAGGTAGTCAATGAGAGGGTCAGGATTTGAACCTCAGAGGCCATCAAGTCCAGCAAGCTTCCCAATATCAGTTGGTGGCTACCTGAGCTTCACTGAAAGGACAAGAATGAGGAGGGCTCCTGGGGTCTCGTCTGAGGCAGTCCATTTCTCTTAGGACTCCCTCCTTTGAAAAGAAGTCAACCAGTCAGAGGGCTGAGTGTCTATGGAATGGAGGGAGCTTTTCCATGTATCCAGCCTCGGGGTCCCTTCTCTCCAACTCCCCTCCTCCCCTCCTCAGGCCTCACTCTGTCCTTGGGCCAGTCCTCCTTCTGTAGACCACTCTGGGTCTCCTCCCTCTTGTCTAAATATCCCCAGGATTCAGCTTCGCTGTCCCTGGTGGTTTTTGTGCTTACCCCGTGACAGTTTTGTTTGCCTCCTGTATGTGGAGATCTGCGTGGGCTCTCTCTTCCCCCAGCTCCAAATCCTGTGAGCCTCTGAACACAAAACCATCCCTGCTGCTAATAGGGAAGAAAAAGAAAACAGCCTGGAGGCTGCGAGATGGGGCTATGGAGGGAGGGTGTTCTGTGCACAATGCCTTAGCCAGGGAAGGTGCTCAAAGAATATTTGTAGGATGAATGGGAGCAAGCACTTCTAAAGGACTTACTGTGTGCCAGGCAGTGTCCTGGGGGGGGGGGCGGGAGAGGAAGCAGGTAGGCAAAGAGAAACCGCTGAAGGGTCCCTGACCTCAAAGAGTTTACATTCTATCAGGGGAAATACATGTATAAATCAATTTTAAATGGAACAAAAATCGGGGGGGGAGCACTATCAATTAGGGGAGGGAGTGCAGAAAAGACATCACATGGCAGGTGGTCCTTGAGTTGGGCTTTGAAAGAAGGCCAAGATTCTAAAAATCAGAAGGGAAGAAGAAACACATTCCTGGCATGGGGCACAGCCAGTACAAAGGTACGGAAGTGGGAGATGGGAGGTCATGTGCTAGTTTGTCTGCAATATAAAGTTCAAGTAACATGGAATAAATTTGCCAAGACAGGCTGGAGCCACACTGCATAGGACTTGAGAAGAGCAATGGAGGAGTTTCTATTTGATGCTAGAGGTTAAAGTTTCCCACTGAATTTTTTTGAGCAGAAGGGTCAGGGGAATTTGACCCAAGAGCAGAGGAGAATGGGAAGAGGACAATGGATGAAGAAGCATGTTGAAGAAAGCAGGCAGGTGTGTAAGTAGTAAGCTATAAAACACGTGAGGCATCTAGTGGCAGCTGTAAGTGCCATGATGGGTAGTGCTGGCCTCGTAGTTGAAAAGTCCTGAGTTCAAATCCAAATTTGCGTCTCTGAAAAAGTCACTGCACCTCTCTAGGACTCAGACTCCTCCTCTGTAAAATGGGAGAGGACACCCACCACATGGGATTGATCCAAGGAGATAATCCATGACAGATGACTAGGAAACCTTAAGGTGCTCTGCAAAAGTTAGTTCCAAATATGATCAGGTGGGGAGTGGATGAAGAAGGACTTCCATGAGAACTCTGGTGGAGAAGAGGAACTGGGTCCCTCAGCAGATTGCCCTCCAAGACTTTACTGAGAATTGGCACAAAATATGGCAGACCCATGAGTCCTTGACCCAGAGGGAGGGAGGAGAGATGGAGAAACCCTCCCCCCTTCTGAAGCCCTCCCTCCTCATCCTTCCCCCCACCCTCTAACCACTCCAGGGAAAAGGAGCCTCCCTAATGCTAGGCAGCCCCTGGATGTCCTGTTCCTTGCTTTGGCTGTTCCCAAACAGCCAAAGTATTAGCAATGTTGATCTTTCCTCCAATGTTTCCTTCTATTCTTAAGCCTTTTAAATGTTATCAAATAAGGGGCAATAAAAATCCAGACTTTTGTTTTACTTAAAATGCAGATGGAGGGATAAAATAGGAGAGAAAAGGGGGGGGGCTATTTCTTCATCTGTGTTGAATTGGGGGAGCTGAAAGGAGAAAAGCAAAATGTAAATCACATTGACAATTGGAAGTCTCTCAAGTAGACATGGTGCCCCGTGATCCCTTCTCTTTTCTGTAACACAGACCCAGTACTAGGCAAGAAAGGTTCACAAGTGCTTAGCCTGAGTTTTTGGCATCTGGACCCCACATGCATCTCAAAAGAAGCTTAACCTCCAAGGGAGATGGAGGAGAAGAAGGGCACCATGTGAATAGCAGGCTAGCTCAAAGGTTTCAACTGAGCATGAGCAACTGGCATAGAGACACCACCATCACAACTCAGTGATGCTATTGCTACCTAAACCTGTTTCCCCCGGGGGCTAGCCTGGAGATTCCTCCAATATAGATCAGCTCTCTGGCTATGTCCACTGTCCAAGGACCAGTCCATGAGTAGGGAGAAGTTCATCCCCCATCCAGAGGCCACTAACCAGGTCATGCATTCCTTGGCCATGCATCCCCTCTCCTGCCATCAAAGTCACTGTGCTAAGCTTTCAAAGTCTAGAGGAGGAACCCCCTTTGCAGACAGTCACCCTCTTCACTTGTTCAAGGCTAATGGAGGCCCTAATGGAGAGAAAAGCTGGCTTTCTCTTGCTTCCCAAACGGATCATCCAGCCTA
This sequence comes from Gracilinanus agilis, assembly GCF_016433145.1. Lineage (NCBI taxonomy): Eukaryota > Metazoa > Chordata > Mammalia > Didelphimorphia > Didelphidae > Gracilinanus > Gracilinanus agilis. The sequence goes on from NC_058131.1 coordinate 720,202,381, forward strand.
AACAGCTTGCACATTCCGAGGACCACTGGAGATGCATCATACCTGACTCATCCTTGTGTGGGGGTAGTGATGGCTTAAAAATGCAATCAGGGAAGTCCCTTTCTTAAGATTGAAGAGGCAGAAAGGGCAAATTCACTTATGAGGCTGAAGGAAACATGCAAGGAGGGCAATTTTTGACAACTGCTCACCCCCACCCTGTCAAGATACAGGATTGAATTCTAAGAAATGAGTTTAGCTGCTGAGTCCAGGCTTGGCAGAATGTCTAAGGCCACTGAACCCAGTTCAGAGAACTTAAACGGAAGAAGAGTTCTGCAATGTCCCTGAGGAGATCATTCATGATAGTGTAAGAAATCACAAGCACTTTCTAATCGATGACCCTGGGGAAGGCCCAACATAACAAAAATTACAAAGTCTGAGAGCTTCAGGAAACCTCTGTGGCCATGGAGTCTGATCCATACATGAGAGGAATCCTTCCTGAAACCAACCCATCCACCCTTACTGATCCTCCACAGCAACAGGGACCAAAAAGAACCAATGGAAAGGCTTTCTACTTATCTTAATTAAATGTAATCTTGTACAGTCGAGCCCATTGTTCTCATTCACTTAGATATTTGGAGCTCCTCAGATTATCAGCCAGCCTTAACTATCTCTTAATCCCTTGCAGATTTGACAAGCATGCTATCTAGACCTTTATTCAAGTCACTGATAAAAATATAAAACATTGTAGAAATGTGCACCAATCCCTGGGACTCCCCACTATAGACCTCCCCACAGCTAGGTCTGACCATGTGGATTTCCCTAAATAAACTTACTCTGGTCCAATCTGCATGCTTTTACCTTCTTTATAAGATTAGTAGAAGAAGGACCTTGGTGCAATGCTCTCTTAAAACCAATTGCTCAAACAACCAACTCAGTAACCACCTACTACATGTCAGGCAATATCCAGGCTCTAAGTATATGAAGACAAACAGAAATGAAACAATCCCTGCTCCTGAGGAGTTTCCAGAAAACACTCTTATATGTACTCTTTCCCTTATCTCCACAATGTGACTTCTGTTCCTCCCTCTTGTTGTTCTCCATTCCCACAACTGGTAAAGTGGATGTTCTTTGCCAGCAAGGATTCTTTGGTCTTGTTTTCATGTCCCTAGGGCTTAGTTAGCACAGTACCAGGCACCTCTAGGTAGATTCCCAATCCATAGGACTGCCTTCTCTCCTAATTCCCATACCTATATTTCCAGCTATCTCCTACCAGTGATGGGCAAACTTTTTAAATAGGGGGCCAAAGGAAATGCTCATCTGTCAGTCTGTCTCTAAGGCAACTCTTTTGAAGTTTCATTGTATTGTATCCTACTCATTGTATTTGTCAGATTAGAAATAATGTCAGGCAGCCATATAGAACATTTTAGGGGACCATATCTGGCCCACAAGCTGTAGTTTTCCCATCAGTAGTTTGCCCATCACTGTCCTAGACATCTCCACCATTCACCTATCCCATGACTTCAAAGCAGCTAGAGATACTAAAAAAGGAGGCCTTTATTAGGGGAAGACTTGATGCTGCAGGAGTCAGCAGGGATTGGAGCATAAGGAAGGGGCAGAATCAACAAGGGAAGACTGAAAGCAAGGCCTTGGGGACAATAATATTTGGACCAATGCAGTAGGAGGAAGAGGCTTCAGTGACAGTCTGGCAAGAGACCTGCTCCTTGGTGGGGTCCTTTGTATTCAAAGCTTTCCTTCTCAGAAGGTACATCTCCTGAGTGATGTGAAAGGTAGCAGGGGGCTTCTCTCTTCCAGAAGCCCCCTGCTACACATCACAATGCCCCACCTCCAGTACTGGAAAGCTTCAAACTAGGGTGGCCAAGACAAGAGGACAAGCTCACAATCAACTCAGCAAATTGGACACAGGCTTTGGAAGATCTCAAAATTCAATTAACTCAAGAACTCAAAAGGCAATCAAGAGAGGCTGAAAACAATTTTTAAAAGGAAATACATGAACTAAAACAAGAAAATAAAGTCCTAAACGCTAAAATTGACCAGTTCAAGAATGAAGCAGAGAAGACAAAAGATGATCTACAAAGAAAATCAGACCAGAAAGAGAAGGATGACCAAAAAGCCAGGGATGAAATTCGGTCTTTAAAAAATAGAACTCAACAACTAGAAGCAAATGACTTCACAAGGGAGCAAGAATATATAAAACAAAATTTTAAAAAATGAAAAATTTAAGGAGAATATGAAACACCTCATTGATTCAACCAAAGGTCTGGAGAACAGAGCTAGAAGAGACAATTTAAGAATTATTGGTTTACCAGAACATCATGACAAAAGAAAAAGTTTAGACATCATCCTACAAGAAATTATCAGAGAAAACTGCCCTGACATTCTCTAACAAGAGTAAAAAGTGGAAATTGAAAGAATCCACAGATCACCTCCTACATTTAATCCACAACTGACAACTTCCAGGAATATTATAGCCAAATTCAAAAACTACCAGACCAAGGAAAAAATATTACAAGCTGCTAAAAAGAACTATTTTAATAGAATATATAATATATATATATTACATATGAAGTTATATATAATAGTTATAGAATAGAATAGAATTATTTTTTAATTAAATAATTAAGAAGTCATTCAGTTACCAGGGAACCCCAGTTAGGCAAACACAGGATCTGGCTGCAACTACATTGAAGGACCGGAAGGCATGGAACACAATATTCTGGAAAGCAATCATTAAAAACTATTTTGCCCAATTATATGGCAATAAATATAGCAATCTAGGTGGCATGGATGAATATTCACAAAAATATAAATTGCCTAGATTAACAGCATAAGAAATAGAATACTTAAATAATCCAATATCAGAAACAGAAATTGAACAAGCCATCAAAGAACTCCCTAAGAAAAAACTTGCCAGGGCCTGATGGAGTCACATGTGAATTCTATCAAACATTTAAAGAACAAATAATCCTAATACTATACAAATTATTTAACATAATATGCAAAGGAGTCCTATCAAATTCCTTTTATGACACAAATATGGTACTGATTCCAAAGCCAAGCAGACCAAAAACAGAGAAAGAAAACTATAGATCAATTTCCCTAATGAACACAGATGCAAACTAGCAAAAAAAAAAAAACTCCAGCAAGTGTTCAAGAGGATTGTCCATGATGATCAGGTGGGATTTATACCGGGAATGCAAGGATGGTTCAACATTAGGAAAACTATCCACATAATTGACCATATCAAAAAATTAGCAAACAAAAATAATTATTATCTTAATAGATGCTGAAAAAGCCTTTGACAAAATACAACACCCATTCCTATTGAAAACACTAGGAAGTACAGAAATAAAAGGACCTTTCCTAAAAATAATAAACAGTATATATCTAAAACCATCAAGAAGCATCATATACAATGGGGATAAATTAGAAACCTTCCTAATAAGATCAGGAGTGAAACAAGGATACCCATTATCACCTCTATTATTTAACATTGTACTAGAAACACTAGCAGTAGCAATTAGAAAAGAAAAAGAAATTGAAGGTATTAAAATAGGCAATGAGGAGACCAAGATATCACTCTTTGCAGATGATATGATGGTCTACTTAAAAAATCCTAGAGAATCAACTAAAAAGCTAGTAGAAATAATCAACAACTTTAGCAAAGTTGCAGGATACAAAATAAATGCACATAAATCATCAGCATTTCTATATATTTCCAACCCATCACAGCAGCAAGAGGTAGAAAGAGAAACGCCATTAAAATCACCCTAGACAATATAAAATACTTAGGAATCTATCTATCAAAACAAATACAGGAATTATACAAAAACAACTACAAAACACTTTCCAAACAATTAAAACTAGATCTAAATAATTGGAAAAACGTTGAGTGCTCATGGGTAGGATGAGCTAACATAATAAAAATGACCATTCTACCCAAATTAATTTACTTATTTAGTGCCATACCTATCAAACTACCAAAAAACTTTTTTATGGAATTAGAAAGAACCATAACAAAGTTCATTTGGAAGAACAAAAGATCAAGAATATCAAGGGAAATCATGGAAAAAAACATGAAAGAAGTGGCCTAGCAGTACCAAATATTAAACTATACTATAAAGCAGTGGTCATCAATACAATATGGTACTGGCTAAGACATAGAAGGGAGGATCAGTGGAATAGACTTGGGGTAAGCGACCTCAACAAGACAGTCTATGATAAACCCAAAGAACCCAACTTTTGGGACAAAAATCCACTATTTGACAAAAACTGCTGGTAAAATTGGAAAACAATATGGGGAGAGATTAGGTTTAAATCAACATCTCACACCCTACACCAAGATAAATTAAGAATGAGTAAATGACTTGAATATAAAGAAAGAAACTATAAGAAAATTAGGCAAACACATAATAGTATATTTGTCAGATCTCTTGGAAAGGAAAGATTTTAAAACCAAGCAAGAGTTAGAAAAAATTACAAAATGTAAAATAAATAATTTCAATTACATTAAATTTTAAAATTTTTGTACAAACAAAAACAATGCAACTAAAATCAGAAGGGAAACAACAACAAATTGGAAAAAAATCCTTATAACAAAAAATTTTGGCAAAGGTCTAATTACTCAAATATACAAGGGGCTAAATCAGTTGAACAAAAAAATCAAGCCATTCTCCAATCAATAAATGGGCAAGGGACATGAATAGGCAATTTTCAGGTAAAGAAATCAAAAGTATCAATAAGCACATGAGGGAGTGTTCTAAATCTCTAGTAATTAGAGAAATGCAAATCAAAACAACTCTGAGGTACCACCTCACACCTAGCAGATTGGCTAAAATGAGAGCAAAGGAGAGTAATGCATGTTGGAGGGGATGTGGCAAAATTGGGACATTAATGCATTGCTGGTGGAGTTGTGAATGAATCCAACCATTCTGGATGGCAATTTGGAACTATGCTCAAAGAACGCTAAAAGACTGCCTGCCCTTTGATCCAGCAATACCATTGCTGGGTTTGTACCCCAAAGAGATCATAGGGGAAAAGACATGTACAAAAATATTTATAGCCGCACTCTTTGTGGTGGCAAAAAACTGGAAAATAAGGATATGCCCTTCAATTGAGGAATGGCTGAACAAATTGTGGTATCTGTTGGTGATGGAATACTATTGTGCTGAAAGGAATGATGAACTGGAGGAATTCCATGTGAACTGGAAAGATCTCCAGGAATTGATGCAGAGTGAAAGGAGCAGAACCAGGGCAACATTATACACAGAGACTGATACACTATGGTAAAATCGAATGTAATGGACTTCTGTACTAGCAGCAATGCAATGACTCAGGACAATTCTGAGGGATTTAAGGAAAAGAACGCTACCCACATTCAGAGGAAGAACTATAGGAATGGAAACACAGAAGAAAAACAACTGCTTGAACACATGGGTTGATGCGGACACGATTTGGGATGTAGACTCTTAATGACCACCCTAGAACAATTATCAATAATATGGAAATAGGTCTTGACCAATGGTACAGGAAGAAACCAGTGGAAAAATGCATCAGCTACTGGGGAATTGGGAGGTGGGAGAAGAGAGAGCAAGAACATGAATCATATAACCATGAAAAAAATGTTTCTAAAAAATTAAAAAAAAAATCAACTCAGGACAGCCTCAGCAGGTTGGGTCTTGGATTATCTGGGAAGAGGAGTCTCCATCCTGAATGTTCAAGTGGTTGCCCATTTCTAATGTCATAGTCATGGAGAGGCTAGTGATTGGCTAGTGAAGAGCCTAATGGGTCATAATGGGTCTTAGCAGAGTCCAGAGAAGGCATAGGATAGAAGGAAAGCCATGTCTAGACTGTGGTACTTGAACCTAATTATCTCAAAGAAATACACACACAGACATACACACAGACACTCACACAATCATTTTTTATACTGTCACTAGCTATTAGATTATAAGCTCCATGAGGGCAAGGACTAATTTTTTTTACCAGTCACTTAGGTTCCCAATTGGTCTGCCATCCTGAACTCTTACCTCTTCCTCATTCCCCCTTCATCCATTCAGTTGCCAAGATTTGTTTTTACTGCCACTCCCACAATATCCTCCTATCAGTCCCCTATCCTACACTTTTACAGCTGATATAGTTCAGGCCTTCATCCTCTTTAACCTGAACTCTTGAGGAGCCTTCTCTTTGGTTTTCCTGCTTCCATTTTTCTGCCCTCCACACAGCAGCCGAATTCTAAAGCAAAGATTCTACCACGTCACCTCTCCACCTTCACCCTAAAAATCATTGTCTATGGCTCCCACATTGTCTCAGGAATAAATCACAAAATTCCTATTTGTTATTTGAAGTCTGACCTAATCTGGCCCCTATCTTTCCAGTCTTGTTTATTCTCCTGTAGTTCCTGCCCACTCTATTACTGTCCAACCAACCCCTGAATTCTTCCCCATACATGACTTAGCATCTTCTAACTCCAAGTTTTTATCCAAGTTGTCCCCCAATGACTGAAATGACCTCCTTCTTAATTAGTGTTCTCTCTCTCTCTCTCTCTCTCTCTCTCTCTCTCTCTCTCTCTCTCTCTCTCTCTCTCTCTCTCTTTTTCTCTCTCCTTCTTCTTTCCTTCTTTCCCTGATTGTGTCTCTGTCTCACCTTCCTTCTCTCCTCTCCCTTATCTTAAAGTAATGTGCAGTAGCAAGTATTCTAAGCAATACAGGTAAATTTCATGGGCTTTTTTGTGCTTTGGGAGCACTTCAGATCATAATACATTTGGATGTATTGATGGGCATTATGGAGGGCCCATTCTGACAATACATTCCAGGGGTCTCCACAAAGACCAAAGAAAACGTGCCATAAAAACAACAGCAGCAACAAAAACAATAACTTTTTCCTGGAGAATTCAAATGATATGAA
>NC_058131.1:720209332-720228442 GCF_016433145.1 Gracilinanus agilis
CTCTCCCTCTCTCTCTCTCTCTCTCTCTCTCTCTCTCCTCTTTCTCACTCTACATCTCTCTGTCTCTGTCTATTTCTCCCTCTCTCTCCTACCCTCTCTCCCCCCTCACACTCCTTCCCCTCTCTCATATACTCTCTTCTCTTTCTGTCTCTGTCTTTGTTTCTGTCTCTGTCTCCATCTTTTTTCTCTCTCCCTCCCTCTCTCTCCTTCTCCCTCTCTCTTTCTCTCTTTTTCCCTCCTTACCTCCTCCCCCCCATTACTTTACTTTGGGCATACTTTGTATCTACATGTTACAGTCCCTCAGTAGAAGGTAAGCTCCCCAAGGACAGGGGTCATTTCCTTTTTAGTTCTGGGTTCCAGGTGCCTTTCACACAAATGTTTGTTGAAATGAAATGGATTGGGGGCATCTGGGTAACTCAGTGGGTGGAGAGCCAGGCCTAGAGACAGGAGGTCCTGGGTTCAAATCTGGCCTCAGACACTTCCCAGCTGTGTGACCCTGGGCAAGTCACCTGACCCCCATTGCCTAGCCCTTACCGCTCTTCTGCCTTGGAGTCAATACACAGAATTGACTCTAAGATGGAAGGTGAGGGTTTAAAAAAATAAAAAATAAAGAAATGAAATGGATTGGATTCACAGAATCCTTTGATGGGTGCTCCTCCCACTTGTTGTTCCGTGACAACTCTCATGATCTCTCATTGACCCCCCAAACACTCCTGAGGGGTCGCCCTCTCCTAGAGTCCATCCATTTCTACAACTTCATTTCCCCACGACCTCACCCTGCCTCTACCTCCTCCTATGGATGGAGAGAAGGGAAGGTCAAAGGTGATGCACTGGGGCCTGGGGCCAGGCTGCCTAGGTCATAGGGTCTCCTGGGGGCAACTCTACCCTAGCAGGAAGGATCGGCACACTCTACCCCAACCAGATTCGTGGTTCCCCACTTGTGCCTCAGCTCTAACAAGACTCAGTCTCCAGAGTGATTGCATATGTGTGCAGGCAAGTGAATACAAGTCAATTGGAGAAGACAAAAGCGAAGCATGAACAGTTGGGGAAATTTGCCAGTAACTCTCATAGCCCAGGGCACAGGAATGCCCACTGAGGAAGCTGCCAGGGAATGTTTGTTGAATGAATGAAACTTAGCTGCCCACCATTCAGCCTCTCGGTCTGAGGAGAGAATCGGCTTTAAGCAAAATTCCAGTTGCAGGAAAATCCAGATAGGACTTGCGTCATTGGGCCTCATCTTACTCCCATTTTCCCAGAAAATTTTCCAGAATTGTCACAAGTTTCCCTTTCAGAGGCAGGTCCTGGGAAGTAGAAATTGAAATCATTGAAAAAGCAGGTACTGACACAGAGACTGCTGGGAGGAGGAGAGCCAGAAGCATCCCCTAAAGGACGGAGAACCCAAAGAGGTGGGTTTTCCCAGGAACCTTGACTCTACTTATGTATTTGCATGTTGTCTCCCCATTAAAATGTAAACTCCTGGGCAGCTGGGTAGCTCAGTGGATTGAGAGCTAAGCCTAGAGACGGGAGGTCCTAGGTTCAAACCCGGCCTCAGACACTTCCCAGCTGTGTGACCCTGGGCAAGTCACTTGACCCCCATTGCCCACCCTTACCACTCTTCCACCAAAGAACCAATTCACAGAAGTTAAGGGTTAAAAAAAATGTAAACTCCTTGAGGGCAGGGTCTGTTTTCACTCTGTCTCTGTATCTCCATCATACAGCATGGTGAGAAGCATATACTAAGTGGATAATAAATGCCTGTTGATTGAAAGTAGCATAGAAATTATCATAATAACATTGATAGGGGGCAGCTGGGTGGCTCAGTGGATTGAGAGTCAGGCCCAGAGACAGGAGGTCCTGGGTTCCAATCTGGCCTCAAACACTTCCTAGCTGTGTGACCCTGGGCAAGTCACTTAACTCCCACTGCCTTTAAAAAGTAATAATAACATTAATAATAGAATAATAATTGCTCACTCTAATACAGTGCTGACCTGGGCATGAATATGACTGATTCCCTTCTAAAGCAGAGAAAAGAGTTTCTAGGAGTTCAAAGTGATTCTCAGTGTTTTGAGAGCTAGTAAGTGTGTGGGGGGGGGGGGGGCAGGATTTGAACCCAAGTCAACAGAAAGGTCAAGAAAGGGAGGAAGGAAGAGAGGAAGGAAGGGAGGAAGGAAAAACAGGTGATAGGTGCAGAGGATGCAAGCACAGAGATGAAAACAACGCCTACTCACATGGAACTTCTGTTCTAATGGGAGAGACCACAAGTACATGCATAAACAATAGAGCATAAATACAAAGTGAATAGATAGAAACAGAGGCAAAGCAGTTACATACTAAGCAGTTCGGGAGGGAAGGCCCCTCCAGGTAAGGGGTTCAGGAAAGGCTTTGTGACAAAGGGGGTGCTGGAGCTGGATCTCAAAGGAAGACAGCAACTCTGAGGCAGAGGTAAGGTAGGAGTATATTCCAGGCATGGGGCACAGCCAATGCAAAAGCTGGGTGATGAGAGATCTCCACCTCGTGTGTGAGGAACAGAGCTTGAGAAGCCATTCTGGCTGCCTTGTCACTGAGGGTGGGAGAAGGAATACTGTCCAGTAAGGCTGAAAAGGAAGCTTGCAATCAAATGGGAAAAGTGCTAGATTTAGAGACAGAAGATCTGGCTTCATAGAAATCACTCGAGCATCCCTCAGCTCGGCCAAATACCCTGGGACAAGTTATTTCACATCTCTAGGCCTCAGTTTTCCCATCTGTAATATAAGGGCATTAGCCTAGATAACCTCTGAAGTCCCACCCCCTTACTGTTCTCCCTTTAGAATCTCAGCACAGAGAGCCCCAGATGTCTGGTCCAACCAATAGTGGCAAGACTCCCTCTACCTCCTCCCCACCGATGGTCTGTCAGCTTCTCCATGAAAACTCCTAGCCATAGACCCGCCTGCTTTGGGACAGCTCTCACTGTCAGGAACGTTTTCTTGAAATTCAGTCTAAATTTGCTTCTTGACAATTTCTTTCCCTCTGGCCCCTCACACCCAGAACTCCTGGCTCTTCCCTCTGGGGCCAAGCCCCAGGCCAGCTTTCCCAGGCTTCTCCATGCCTCCCATAGAGAGCAGAGTCCACACTGGTCCAGAGGAGAGGTGTGGCCCAACATAGTGTGCTGCTGTCTCCTGCCTCTGCCTCCCCTAGGCAAATCCCGCCTTTCTTGGCACCCAGAATGGATTCTCACTTGGGACCTTATGTAATCTGGTTACTTTCCCCAAAAGTTTGTTTAAAAAAGCAACAATACAAGGGAAACTATAAACTCTCTTCACCATGAGTAAGGCAGCAACTGTTGTTCCCTGTGACTTAACTCCTTTTGGACTTAAAAAAATAATTCCTGAAACATTTCAAAGGAGTCAACAGCCCTTGCCTCTGGTGAGTTCTGTCAGCAGCTCCTCAAAGGCGAGGGCCACGTGGCTTCTAGGTAGGATTTACTGATGACTAAGAACTTCAAGGGATCTCGGGGATTAGAGAATTTGACTCCTTCATTTTGTATATATACATGGGTTCAAATTCTATTCATCATCTACTCCCTTGTGTGACCTTAGGCAAGTCACTACAGTTCTCTCAGTCCCTTTCCTTAAATGAAAAATAGGCATAAATGGGGCAGCTAGTTGGTTCACTGGATAGAGAGCCAGGTATGGAAATGGGAAGTCCTGCATTGAATCTGGTCTGAGGCACTTCTTTACTGTGTGATGTTAGGCAAGTCATTTAACTCCAGTCGCCTAGTCCTTACCTCTCTTATGCCTTGGAAATGACATTTAGAATCAGTTCTAAGACAGAAGGTAAAGGTTTTAAAAAATAAAATAAGAATTAAAATGTACATAAATATTGTATTAATTAGAATTTTGATCCCTTGGACTCCATCTCCCAAAATTCCTTTTCCCTTTCGTGTACATGCATCGTTATGTTGTTTGTATATAGTTTTTGGGTCTCCTCCTTCTTGCTCTCTTTTTCTATGTGTGTGTGGTTTGGGTAAGCTCCCTCTGGACTCGAGCTTTTTTTAGTTTCCCTTTTGCTTTGAGTTAAATTTAATAAATCTTATTAAATATAATACTTGGAGGATTGGGTATTAATTTTAAAATCTTCACAGTATCTAACATTGTGCACTAGAGTGGTATTGAGGGTGAAATACTGGATTTGGAACCCAGATGAGCTAGATTGGCCCCTTGGACAATCCATTGAACTACTCTCAGGCTCCGTTAATGAGGGTAATAAGCATACGCAGGGCTGTTTGAGTAACCCTATAAAAGAGCCATTTGCTAAATTAAAATTGTTATGTAAATGAACTTGTACAGTTATTTCACACAGCTGAACTGGATCTGATTCCATTTGCCAAAAAGCCAGAAGTGTGCCACTGGTGAAGGTCACCTGGGAATCATGCCTATCACTGAAATGACCATATAAACATCAAAGTAGAATTAGGAAAGAAATCCTGCAGAAGGAGTAGCCAAAAGAGAGTGCTGATTGAGACAACCCGGGCCAAACTACAATGGAGGCAAAGCAGACCTCTGAACCCAGCAATTTCTGGCTCACATGGCTCTGGATCCTTTTGATTTTTTTATTGCTTTTTTTTTAAAAGTCCTCTGGCAAACAGTGGAGTCAAGTATTTAGCACATGGAGTTGCAGCCTATTTGTTTATATAAGTACAGATCACCACCGATGTAGAAAACAACTGAAGTGAGCCTAGATTAAAAGTATCTGCATGCATATAAGCTGAAAGAGGTTATACATCTCTCTGGCTCTCAGCAATGAATAACAAAAAGAAGCAGAATAGATGGGCCCAAGGGAGTTGTTTTGTTTTTTATCTTGTTTAGAATTGAATGAAGATTAATGCTTAATTCCTGGAAGATACAGAGTCCTGAATTTTCAGCCAGACTTCAGTCAGGGCTCCTTCCCATTTTGAGCTAAGGCTTTCTGGGCAGCTTGGGAGCCAAAAACAACCATGTAATGGCTCAACTCAATGACCAACCATCCATCAAGGGACAAACTTGATGGGTGAACTCTTTTAATTGAGGGAGAACAACAATGAGTGGGAGAACATTCAGAGAAGAGTAGCCAGAATGGAGGATGGTCTTGAGGCCACACCCATGGGAAGAGGACTGATGGATGGAACTGGCCATGTTTAATTTAGAGAAGAGAAGATTCATAGAGTATGCAATAAATTATCTTCAAGGATTTGATGCATTGACAACTCCCCTTGCCCCCATGGAAGAAGATTTGACGGCTTTCCTTTGGCTCCATGGAATAGAACCAGCGGCAAAAGGTAGAACAAGAAGGCAATACTAGGCTCAATGTGAGGAAACATTGTCCTAGGATGAACACCATTCAGAGTGAGTGGTGGGTCTCTGGTGGTCTTTGGGTCACAGTTGCATGACCTGCTATGGTCCAGTTTTGGGGGCAGGGGATTCTTGTTCAGCTACAGGCTGTTCTTGATGAACTCAAGCTTCCTTCCAATTCCAAGATCCTGGGACCTGAACTTGAGAATCAGACCAGAGAGAAGATTTCCAGAACCTTCTCTGACCAGTCCCTTCTAAGTACATCAGAAGCAATGATGGGAAAATGGTCAGGTTATTGGGACCATCTTATTGACACTAAGTACTTAATTGTCTTGTTTGAGGCCAGGATGGGGTTGAAAGTGAAGAGGAAATGACAGAATAAAAGCCCCAGGACATCCTTAGAGAGAGACCATTCTCTGTCTGCTTCGGACTTATCTAAGTCCTGAAAGGGAGGTTAGCCCGGAGGCCCTGACCTCCACATATCTACCTTGTCCCTCCTCTGATATGAGATAGATGGATCATAGGCTATAATGAGGTCAGAGGAGACGTAGAAATTATCTAATCTAAGATCACATCTACTTAAAGAGGAAACTGAGGTCCAGAGAGAATATGCAATTACCCAGAGTCCTATCAGTAGAAAGGAAGAAAAAACCAGGCACCAAACAGAAACCTTTGATTCCAAATAACGGACCCCTTCCACTGTTTCACACTGGCTCTTTAGACTGAATGATTCCATCCTTTTCCCACTTAGATCAGTCTTTACTACTTTTCCTCTGAGTGTTCAGAGTTCTGACTTTGTGCTGTCCTGTCTCTTAGCCCAGTCTAAGGGTCCAGTCTACCAAAAGACCATTACTTACTTGGCATTAATGTACAATTTACAAGCCTAGAACTTGCCTTATGGCACATATAAGGCATTTTGGTCTACAACAAAAATGAGTGCAACTCTACTACTTATACAGTTAGGGAAGAGAATGTTCATTATAGATTGAAGATAGCAATCTGGAATTGTTTATCCCATAAAGTCTCCATAATGTGGCAAGATTCCCTGGAGACACAAAGAAATTTGAGGTCACAGGACAGGGAGCTCCTTTCCCATCATACCTGCATTGTAAATTGTAAGAAGCCTGGAAAGTAGAAGAGGGTCACAGAGGTAATTCCTTGTTTTCTTCAAGAAGTTCACTTCTCATCACTCCCTTTTCCTCTTTAGGAGTTCTCTGAACTCTTGGATTTGAGGTTCCCCCAGAGATTGGCACTACCTAAGATATCTCCCTTCTCTTCTTGAGGGCTGTGATCACCTTTCCAGGAAATCTCCCATAATTCTCCCTTCTCTACACAACACAGGAAGTTGGGTCTCAAGAACTCTATCTACAGACTCTCCTCTTGGACTATGTGAGTAAATAAAAGGGTGCTTCTGCAAGAATTCTCAATTCTAACCCACTCTCTCAATGTTGCTGCTATTTCTTAGTCTAGAAAGATCCGTTTACAATCCTCCAGACTCTGACTTGTACTCCAGAATGCAGCTAGGAACTTGAAGGCCAACAGTTCCACTCACAGCTGACCATGAGCTTCTGTAGAAAGGTAGCCCTGAGCTACTTTGGTGTTGTAGCAATCCAGGTATATATTAATCTTGATATTATTTTAAGAGTCCTCAAAAAATGATTCTTGTATTGCTTATGATTGATTTCTGTAACCTTGAGTTGAATTGAACCTCAACCTTGCCAAATTCCTAGCCCTTCCCTAAGGCTACACTCTGGAAGACTGGTCAGTTATCTCAGTCTCCTTGCCTTACCTTCAATCAATCAGCATTTGTATGGAGACCTTAGGCCACATGGATTCCTGATCTAGATGTTTGCTCTACCTGTTATTTCAGGTTCCAACAGTTTGTATCTCCTGATGATTACGTATGTATCAGACCACTTGGTTCTCCCCTTCCCCCCATACGGTTGTAACCCCAATAAAAGTAGGTATATGACAGTTGAGAAAATAGCTCTGAATGATAGAAGCTCTGAACCATCAAAGCTCTTGACCATCAGAGCTCTGAACCATCTAAGCTCTTGACCACCAGAGCTTACTCGCTGTCTGTCTACCTTATGCCAAAATGTTCTATGTCTTCGTGTCTTTATTCTTGCCTTATGTTCTCTTTCCACTAGTTTTTAACCCGTAACCCATTTTCACTCAGTCCTTGGTTCTCCTATCTAAGTGTCCAACCCATTAGGAATCTTCGTGGAGCTGCTGGACGGCTTCAGGTGTGCACAGAGTATTCAAGGAAGATTAGTACCTCGGCTGCAAGGACTTGCTGAGACCTTTCCAGGGCTTCCTATCCATCTTTGGGGCCCACTTTTTACCTAACTCTCACCTGTGGCTCCAAGAAGCCGTAGCATGCAAAGTAGCCACGCCACAGTAAAACCATGTAGGCAAGTGGGTTCAACCAGGTTGAGGGTAACCAAAGACCTCAAAACGATCAATGAGTTATGAGAGTATCTGTCACAGGCTTCCTTCCGTGAAAGGGATGAGTGAGAACAATTTATTCCAGTGGCCATGAAGGGAACTGAAACCAGATCTGTGGAGTGTCTAGAGCTTGGCCAGACATCAAAGTCGCCAAGGTCATCCACTGCATCCCAGGCCATCATCAGTCATCCTGACTTTTGTCTTGCTGTTAAACTTCCATGACTCTAGAAAAGAGAATGACACTGATGACTTTGTGCAAACAGTGACTCCCTTAAATCCCATTCACACACAAATCAAGACATCACCCCCATGATATCATTGGTCCTCTTTGAAAATGAAGGATGAACAACAATAGTCCTTCACAGCTCTTAACTGTAAATGAGGTGGGTCTAGAGGACAACTTGTCTGGTGTGGGTATGGCTGTTAAGGAGATTCCTCTTGTGTTTGGGTTGGACAACATTAAAAACTCTTAAATGGAGCTCCATGGATGCCTGATTCCAGAGGGGGTCTGTGAACTTGAATGGGGAAAAATTATTTCAATTGGTTTCCTTTTTCCTTTAGAATTGTACATATTTTATTTTGTTCATTTAAAATTTCAATTTAAAAATATTTTTGAGGAGCCCATAGTCTTTCCCCAGACTGTCCCAGGTGTCTATAATACCCCCAAAAGGTAAAGAATGACTGTACTAGACAGGTTCTGGGGGTTATTTCAACTTTCAGATTCCGAGAAATTCCCTCCTTTCTACTGTTACACTCTACAATAAAGGCTCTAGTGCACAGCCCCCTGTGAGGTGCTAAGGGAGCAGTTCTAAATCAGCCAATTCATGCTGAGGTAATCTCAGCCTTTGGGATCTAACTGGGAATTGTCTTTACTATCTTTTCATAATTCCAATGGGCGTACTCTAGAAGGAGAGGTATACTGAAAAAGCTCAGGCAAAGGCTCACCATCTTCATCAACTTGATTAGATAATTCCATTAATACACTCTTCTCCCACTTCAAAATTTCGTCACTGCAAATCAAATTGGGTTGACTTCAGGCACACTGTTCCACCTCCCCAATTCTGGATGGCTCTCTTGGAAATTTATAGGACTTCAGTACTTTTCTGAGTGTGGATGATTTAATGCCATGATTTTGACCTTAGAACTCTAATAATGTCCACAAGGCCGAGTTCTTGAAATTCTTCAGTTAATGGTCTTTGTTGAGGATTAAATCCTTCCATAGCTGGGTAGGATTGCTGCTTATACTCAGTTTCAACAATTAAGTTTACAAACTGAATAAACAAACAAGGTTTTCCAAAATGTCTATAAGCTCAAGGCTTGTGATGGTGCTTGGAAATGGTGGTCCCAAATACATGCTCAAAGAATTAAGCTATAAGTTTATTTTTTTTTAAACCCTTGTATTTCAGTGTATTGTCTCATAGGTGGAAGAGTGGTAAGGGTGGGCCATGGGGGTCAAGTGACCTGCCCAGGGTCACACAGCTGGGAAGTGGCTGAGGCCGGGTTTGAACCTAGGACCTCCTGTCTCTAGGCCTGACTCTCACTCCACTGAGCTACCCAGCTGCCCTGGATTTTTTTAATGAGAGATATTTTGTTGTTGTTATTTTTATCAAGACCTATGGTTTAATGGCTGTGGGAAATTTTCAGTGTGGAAATTTCCTCTACCAGGAATTCAGCTATAATTTCTAGTCTTAGAAGTTTAGACTATAAGTTTAATGTAAAATAACTATTAATATCTTCTCCTTTCCCCCAAATAAGTAAGCTTCCTCTTTAAAGTAAGGGGAGGGGTCAGTGAAGTGGATCAGTGGATTGAGAGCCAGGCCTAGAGATGGAAGGTCCTGGGTTCCAATCTGGCCTCAGATACTTCCTAGCTGTATGACCCTGGGCAAGTCACTTAACTCCCATTGCCTAACCCTTACTGCTATTCTACCTTAGAACCAATATACAGTATTGATTATAAGATGGAAGGTGAGGGTTTTTTAAACAGAAAAAGAAGAAAAAGAAAGTAAGGGGGAAACACTCAAATAAGCCTCAGAAATCTAACTGTATACTACAATTTTGAAGAAAGTCCCTTGAGATATCCTGGTTCAGGTCATAGTAAGAGAAGCAGTCTAGGCTGATTCAAAAGGAAAAAAACAACAACAATAAATTCCTCATTAAATTATCCCAGCCAATCAGTCCCAACTCATCCAATGTTAGGGCAAGTAGCCAAACTCAAAACAATAAATAATCATCAAAGAGGGTTAAGCAGTACTGACATACCCTAAGCTGGGTTACGTAATCTATCTTTAAAAAATATCACCAGAAAAATCCCCTTATTCATTTGGCTGGCATGAACAAATGAATTAATTGGTCATTGATCTCTCCCAGTGATCAAAAGATTCTGAAAGGTCCCTCATGATGACCAAATAAATAGGCCATTTGGGGAGCTCATTATTTAGCTCCTTGCTTGGACATCCCAAGACATCTCTAACTGGTGACTAGTAAATGAGGAAGTGAACTGTCTAAACTCAACTCTGCCCCCACCCCCTAATGGATGGTGGTTAGTCATGTACTTAGTTCTGTGCCCCTAATGTGGGGGGGAGCGAATCTAGTTCTGTCCAGGCATATGTTTTTCTTTAATAGTTATTTTTTTAAACTCTTACATTCCATCTGAGAATCAATACCATGTATTGGTTCCAAGGCATAAGAGCAATAAAGGTTAGGCAATGGGGGTTAAGTGACTTTCCCAGGGTCACGTAGCTAGGGAGTATCTGAAGCCAGATTTCAACCCATGACTGTCTGTGTTTATGCCTGACTCTCAACCCTCAATCCACTCAGCCACCAAGCTGCCCTCTCTAATAGTTCTTTTTTTTTAAACCCTCACTTTCCATCTTGGAATCAATACTGTGTATTGGCTCCAAGGCAGAAGAGTGGTAAGGGCTAGGCCATGGGGGTCAAGTGACTTGCCCAGGGTCACACAGCTGGGAAGTGTCTGAGGCTGGATTTGAACCCAGGACCTCCCGTCTCTAGGCCTGACTCTCACTCCACTGAGCTACCCAGCTGCCCCCTCTAATAATTCTTAATGAAAGAGTCAAGGACTCAATTATGAAGGTGCATCAGGCATAAGTTGGTTCCATTTGCTGAAATAGATAAGAAAAAAAAAACCTTATAATCTCTTTCTTTGGTCTCTCTACAGTGGAAGATTATCCAGGGCCAGGCATTTCTTGAAGTTCTTAGGAACAGAAGAACGTGTACCGAGGTCAAGGAAATGATTCAAGTCTACCATTTAAAGCCCAGGTATAACACTGAGAGAAAACTATGGGAGTAGAAATGCAAAAGAAAAACCTATGACATCACTTATCACATGTAGATTTGGGTATAGGACTTGAGATTTCGGCTCTATAGCAAAAAATGAATAATATGGAAATAGGTATCAAGTGATAACATTTGCACAACCCAGTGGAAGTGCTTGTTGGCTCTGGGAGGTGAAAGGGAAGAGGGGAGGGAAAAGGAAAAGAAATGAATCAGGGAGGCATGGCAAAATATTTTAAAATAAAAAATTTAAAAATAAAGCCCAGGTATAGAAATAATTTAAAATATTAAAAATAAACCTCCTCATTATGAAGAGCAAAATGAGCAGAACCAAGAGAATGTTCTATCCAGCAACAGAAATACTGTTTGAAGAGTAACTTATGTATGTCCACCTCCCAAGAAAGAACTGATAGAAACAAGCAAGACATTGTTTTATATTGCCGTGTATCTTTTTATTAAATGATGCCTTCTCTAGGGTAAATAGAGGAAGGGAGAGAGAGAGAGACTTGGAAACTCTAATGTAATAAATAAACAAATGAATTTCATTTTTTAAAAAGATTCAGCATTGATCTAAATCTCCTAATGGGAAAATCTCAGTGGAAGAGTAGAAACTCTGGGCCAGATGATGTGCCTTATCAGTTGGACAGCTACCCATGGGGTGAATCATCAGTGTTTCAATGGAGGATGATGAGCAAGACCCAGAACTGGAAGCAGGAGAACAGGCTGGATAGCATCTCAAAAATTTCATAGCTTTGCCAATGATCCCAAGTTGGAGCAGTAAGATTCCCCCCAGGCATGTTGTGTAGCTGTGAATCATGAAACAATACAAAGCCCACAGAATTGGGTTTGTGGGAAATCAATGAGAAAATAAAAGAACACATATGGTGGGTGTAGGTAGAGTTACACAGACTTTCAGAGTTGGAAGGTCTGTCTAGAACAGTATTTTAACTCAAAAGAATTCCCATTAAAGACCTGAGAAGTAGCCATCTAGTCTGTGAGTGAAGAAGTCTATCTCCTCTTAAGGTAGCCTATTTCCCTTTTAGATAGCTCAAATTGTTAGGAAGAGTTTCCTGATTTACTTCATGACAACTTCCCCCAATTGTCCCTGGTTCTTCTCCCCTAGAATCAATAAGAACAAATGCATTCCCTCCTCCGTAGCTTTTTAAAGGGTTAAAGACAACTCTCATGTCCCTCCTTCAGGCTTCTCTAGCCAAACTTCCAGAGTTTCTTCTTCCTCCAAACATGATTTCATGGCCCTTCCCCCTCCTAATTGCTCTCCTCTGGATGGTTGGCCTCTTATCAATCAGAACTGTGAACACAACGCTATAGAATACAGCAGGATTATCATATCCTAATTCCTCTGACTCTTTTTTTTTTTAAACCCTCACCTTCCGTCTTGGAGTCAATACTATGTATTGGCTCCAAGGCAGAAGAGTGGTAAGGGCTAGGCAATGGGGGTCAAGTGACTTGCCCAGGGTCACACAGCTGGGAAGTATCTAAGGCCAGATTTGAACCTAGGACCTCCCAGCTCTAGGGCTGACTCTCATTCCACTGAGTTACCCAGCTGCCTCCTCCGACTCTTAATATCACCCTTAGATCACAATAGCCTTATTGGCCACCATATTATATTGTTGACTCATCCAGCAGTCCCCTGTGATAGTCACTTCTGTCTCAGAAACTGCCATCTAGCCATACCTCCCTTATCCTAGCCTTGCAAGCCTGATTTTTCGAACCCAGGTGCGAGACTTTACATTTCATTCGATTCCGCCATTATTCTCATCTGTTGCAATCTCTTTGGATCCTGCCTTGGTCGTTCCATGCACCAGCTCTTTCTAAAGGATTTTGCCAATTATATAAAGGATGTTGCCCTTTCTATTTAAAAAAAAACACACCTCAATCTCTTTGGTTGTTGCAGTAAGCTGCCCTCATTCTATTCTGGGTCTTTGCACACCCAAACGTCATTCCAAGAATTTGGCACTGACTGGGTAGAGAATCAAGTCGGAAACCAAGTTTTCTAAGCAAAGGAAAACACAGGACTAGTGCTGGCCTGACTCCCAAACCAACAAGGTTAAAGGTCTGGATTTTACCAGCAGGCGAAATTGAGGGCAACTTTCTGATCCCTTTTTTCCTTCAAATAGCTACAAAAGGATTCCAACAACCAAGACACATTTGTTATTCCTGGTGAGGGGCGGGAGCAGGAATGGCTTTTAATTTGCTTCCAGTTGTGCTGTTTTCTTCTTGGAGCTTGATAACTCCAGGGAGTCATGTTTACTTTGGGGTCTACTTTTGGTCCATACTTTGGGTCATTTCTTTAAACCAACTTAGAGTCATTGAGCCTTAGAGATGGAGTCAATCAGTCAATCGAATTTATAAAGTCCCTAACTGTAATTCGGGTGCTGTGCTAGGCTCAGGGAATACAAAGACAAAGATGAAACAATTCCTGCATTCGAGTAGCCTACATTCTATTTGGGGGGGGGGCAGGGCATGAAATCACAAAACAATATACTATATGCTTTCAAAATAAATACAAGGGAGTTTGGGGAGGTACAATAGATCTGACCTGGAGACAAAAAGATCTGGGTTCAAATCTGACCTCAGTCACTGGGCATATCATTTAATTCCTGCTTGCCTCAGTTCCTCATCTGTGAAAGTGGGGACAAACTAGAAAAGGAAATGGCAAATCATTTCAGAATATTTGCCAAGAAAACCCCATGAACAAGTCTACAAGAGCACAACTGAACAACTAAGCACCAACCACAAGTTTAGGGATAGGAGATACGATACCAAGGAAGGCTTCATGTAGAAGGTAGAGCTCCATCTCTAGAGAAGAGGATGATGAAGCCCAGAGCAGGAAGATCTGACCCAATTGGTTGCAACTGAGGCAGCAGCCCAAATCTTCCTGTTCTCATCCCAGAATTCTCTCTACTGTTTCCCACTGTAAAGAATTCTATCTTGTCACTAACTGCTCCTTGGGAGTACCGGGTCCTTCCAAGTTGACTGTAAGGTTCTTATGGGTGGGAACTGTTCCTAATACTTCCCACTTTCAGTCCTGAGTTCATGGTGATGCTCAGGAAATGCTTGGACTGGGTCTTGGAAATGGATTGGCTGTGGAAGGTGAGAAGGACCAGGAATCTCATATGACTCAAAGGTTCTGCGTCAGGATGACAGTAACCGCTTACGTCCATTCTATAAAGCCCTACCTTTCTTCAGGGTCCTACTCATCTTTACTTCCACCATGCAAAAACTGAAACTTCAAGAGAGCAGCCACCCTCTGGGCATTTTCCAGTCCTAGGACCAGTTCAGGTGACCCAGAGAAGGTGATAGAAATGGATCATTGATGGCAGTACAAGGACGGAGTGCAGGGATCTGAGAAATGAAGGGGAGATGAGAAGGTGGGAGCCACCAGGAAAGTCAACATTTTCTAGGAGTTTGGCCAAGAAAAGGATGAGGAATATAAAATGACAGACTGAGGGAATAGCAGGTCACATGAAAGCTTTTTGGAGAGCAGGGAAGATTTGGGCACGGGCATAGGCAGCAGAGAAGAAGCCAGTGGATGCAGAAAGATTGAAGATTAGAAGGGGGAATGATGGAAGAGGTAAGGAGAGGTCTCCCAGGATATGATAAGGGACCAGGGATAAATATGGAGGGGTCAACAATGGCAAGAAAAGAGTCACCTCTTTCTCCAAGACTTGAGCAGTAGAGCAGAGAACTGAAGGAGAGGAGAGATGCTGATTGGAAACAGCTGCTGTGGAGGGTTTGGGAGAGTCCATCGGGAAAGGTTAGACAGACTGGCAGTTCCTAGTGATTCAGGACCTGTAGTGATCACAGTCAGTACAGTAGGTGGTCCTCTTCAGTGATGTTCTATAGCATGAAGTCAGATGGTAGAGGTCATTCGGGACTAGGGTTTGGACAGGGACAAGTGGGTGTCAGACTAGAGTCCTGAAGGAGTCCAGTTACAGGCAGCACATGGCTGAGTTGACTATAAGGTCATGGTTTTGAAGGGAAGAAAATGAGGGAAGGGTAATGCCTTGGGCCGAGAGGGAGGAGCTGAGTGATGAGGATGGAAAATGGGCTTTGGAGGAATGAGGCAGAGAAAGAGAGAGGGCTAGGCTTAGAGGACAGATCATGGGAGCAGAAGAGTTAGGAGTGATGGCAGCTCAAGAATGGGGCCATCCCTGTGGGTGGTTAAGACCCTTTGAGGAGCTTGGCACCGGAGCTCAGGAATTTCACGAACTTGCCTGGTTATGGAGGCATGAAAAGGGAGCGTGAAGCCTCAAGTAGAAGGGCAGGGTTAGGAGTAAAGGAAAAAGCTGTGACCTGGGGACTGAGATGGATGGAGACTGAAGGCGCTGGAATATGGGGTCGGGGCTGAAGGGCCCCCTGGGGCACATCCTGGAGCTCTGCCCGGACTGGCTGGTGGGGAGGTGGAGCCAGATATGGCTCGAGCGTCATACGGTGCCGACCCCTGATGTAGGGGAAGCCCCAGGACCTGCCTAAGGGCCTCCACCTGGAGAAGAGTGATGAAATAGCCCCAGGAATGGATCTGCCTCACCGGTGAGCATTCTTTATCAGCTCACCCACCCCCTCTTCCCACGATCTGATCTGTCATTCTGACTCTCTGAGGATGCTCAGAGTCGGGTTGCATAACTGTGATGTCCCATTAGTGACGCCCACAGTGGGAGCAATGTCAGGGCAGGAGAGAAGCAAGATCTGTGTCTCTTTGGCAAAGACAACACAGGAAGGACAAACGTCTCCTTTCAGGGCCAGAGGATGCTGGGAGGATCCGGCATGGAAGGGGATAGGCTCCATGGAAAGGCTAGGAAGGGGTCTTAGAGATCTAGGTTTGTATCCCCCACTCGACTGATGACTGACTACCTGCATGACCAGGGAAGTCTCTTCCTCTCTCTGGACCTGTTTCTTCATGTGATGACAAGGGGAGCATGTGAGCAGGAGACACAAGGGAAGCAGGTGGCCTCTTGGGTTCCTCTGGGTTTAAATTACTCGACTAGAGGAGCATCAGGCTATTGCCAGGCTTGTTCTTTTTCTGTTGGGTGGATTAGCGAGACAATCAGGAGTGAACAATTCCCGATTCAGAAATAGAAGGGCCCGAGATATCGTCTAGCCCAAAATACTCATTCTGAAGATAAAGAAAACAAGACTCCTTTGCCCCAATCATAAAGGGCTTTATATATTATATAGGAAAGCTGCAATTCAAACTCAGGTCTCTTGGCTACAAACTCCAGGCTCTTCTCACCTGATACAGGATAAACGTCTCTCAGAGGACTTTGATTCAAACGGTTGGCTCTGACCTCACAGTGAGTCATTTGTCCCAGGGCAGAATTGGCACCTCCTTTATGAGGATGGATTTATGGCATCCTTCAAGGAAAGGAGAGGCAGCCCCGGAGGTTGGGCACATCCATACTTCTCATGGAGATAAAACATGGATGCCACCAAACCTCAAGTACTGAAGCCAGGCCTGCAGGAGGAACTCGATCTTTGGGGTTTATCATGTGCCACAGGCTAAAGCCTTTGATGTGGTTTGTTCTCACCATCTGTCTGAATAGTAGAATGGCCATCTTGCCCAATGTCTTCATTTTTAAGGGAAGGGAAGGTAGAGTGATTCATAGGGTCATAGATGAGTGTCAAGAGGAGCTCAGAAGTTGTCTGGTCCAAACCACCTATTTTACAGGTAAGGAAACTGAGGCCCAGGAAGATAAAGGGATCTGCCCAAGTTCACATAGGTTGTAAGCATCAGCAGCAAGATCCTCTGATTCCAGGGATGGTGTTTTATTCTATATCCCACTGCCTCTCATGACTTGATGAAGGTCTCTTAATTGAACTGGAATGTAAACCCAGGTTCCATGCTTCCACATGCCCAACTTTGGGGTGGTGCCACTGCCTGAAAACTCAGTTATATTCTGTTCCAATGTGTTTATGAATGTCCTGGGAGAAGGAGGCAGCCCCTTTAAGAAGAATGACCAGCCAAATCCCAGAAAGGTCTCGGATGGTAATAATTATTAATTATTATTACTGGCAATATAGCAGTCCTGGTAGCAGAAACAACAGCTCACATTTATAGAAAGGGCCCTAAGGTCTGCAGGAAGCTTGCTTCTATGGTTACTAAGGAAACCAACAGCTTTCAGAGGGCAGGACACCGGAGAGGGGGCAAGTGAAAAAGAATAGGAGATGCTGGAGGCAGGCCTGATCTCAGAAGAAGTATCTTGGGGCTTGTGGGATTGGCATCATGGTGCATATCTCTGCTCTGCTCTCTCTGTCTCTATCTCTGTCTCTGTCTCTCTCTTCACTCTTTCTCTCCCTCTCCTTCCCTTCTCCTCTGTCTCTCCCCTTCTCTCTTTCACTCTCTCTTCCTCTGCCTCTGTCACTATTCCTCTCTCTCTCTTCCTTCATTTCTTTCTCCCTCTCATCTTCTCTTCTTTCATGTCATTCTCTTCTTTCTATGTTTTCCCTTTTCTCCATCTCTTATTTTCTCACTTCTCTCTCACACTCTTATTTCCTTACTACCTTCTTTCCTCTACTGTTCTGTAAATCTCTTTTCCTATGTCTTCTCTCCCATCCCTTTCTATCTATATCCAACCTTGCCCCCACTTCCCAGTTCCTACTGCCCTAGAGACCACCCAGGCTCCATTTGAAGACATCCAGTAAAAAGCAAGCCACTGTCTCACCAGGAAGCTCATTCCCCCTTTTGCCCCAAACAAGTCACTTAGAGTTTCTGAGCCTTGATTTCTTTATCTATAAAATGGGAATAATAATAGCACCTACTTTACAGGGTTGTTGTAAAGATCATATGATAATACACATAAATCACTTTGTATACTCTAAAGTATTTTATAAATTTAAAAAATGAATAAAAACATAAAAAATAAATGCACAAACAAATACATAGAAAATAAAATGTATAAATGTCAGCTATTATTTCTGTTAGGACATTTAATTCAGCTATATAGTATTACCTGGAGTCAGAAAGACTTGAGTTCAAATCCAGCCTCAGACACATTAACAAGGGCAAGTTACTTAACCTCTGTCTGTCTTAGTTCTTCATATGTAAAATGGGGATAATAATAAAGCACCTACCTGTAATTTTTGTAAAAAGAAAAAAAGTGCTTAGCCCAGAACCCAGCACATGATAATCACTATATAGATGTTAGCTGCTGCTACTGCTGCTACTACTACTACTGCTGCTGCTGCTGCTGCTGCTGCTACTACTACTACTACTACCACTACCACTACCACTACTGAAAAAGAAAATACTGGGAATAGGGGAATAACCAGATGCCAGACAAACTGGGGACACTCTCACACCTCACAAGAGAAGGACTAACAGGTGAACACAGGGAAACCAAAAGGGGATGTGAGCTTTGGGAATGACAGCTGGTCTGCTAACTGACAATCTATTAACCAGGGAAAGCCAATGCAGTGGGTAACTTCAAGATGTGGGTTCTTAATGGCTTAGAGGAGACAGAAATACAAACAAACTGGGTTTGTTGGTAATAAATGAGGGAAGTGGAAGAGAGGGGTTTTCTATACTAAGGAATAGCCCTAATGGTTTACCTAAACTAAGCTAAAACTCTAGAATAGGAGAGGCTGCAGAGGAGGGCTTCTCACTGCACTGGTTCAAGATCATATGATAATACACATAAACCACTCCAAGATGATCATAGATGTCACAGGAACCAGGAACAAGTCCAATATACATCCAGGCAGTCCAAAACTGCTCCAGGGAGTAAGGTAGATCAAGCTGCTGTCCACCAACAGATAATCCAGATCCTTCCTAACCAAGGCCATGCTAGTTGCTTGAACTATCTTCTTCTCAGTGACATCCCATACTGTCAGCTCCTTGGATATTTGGCAAAAGCAGGACCATGCAGTCAAAAAACCTCCTTCCCTTCAGCTTGGCCAAACAACCCACTCCATTCAACCCCGGCTTCATTCCATTACGGAATGTCCATGAAGTCCAAGATTTGTTCCAGCTGTCATCTTCATAACACTACCACCACCACCACCACCACCACCACCACCACCACCACTACTACTACTACTACTACCA
>NC_058131.1:720228537-720255829 GCF_016433145.1 Gracilinanus agilis
CTACTACTACTACTTCTACTACTACTACTACTACTACTACTACTACTACTAATAATAATAATAATAATAATAATAATAATAATAATAATAATAATTTCCCAGGGTTATTATAAGAATCAAATGTTGATATTTATAAAGCACATCACAAACCTTAAAGCACCATATAAAGTCTAGCTATTAGTAATTGAATAAAGACCTTTCTTCACCATTCAATGCCTGTCCATGTCCCGAGTACTCTGCTAGCTGATAGGGAGATATAGTTTCTCTCCAGTTCCCTGCCTTCCTGGAGCTTAGAGTCTAGTAAGGGCACGTGGCACAAAATACCATCTGGTGAGCGAGTCCCAGCCAAGTCGAGTCGGGACAAGTTTTGCAAAGAGGAAGTCCTTTGCTTTGGGCTTTTGGAAACAGGTAGAAATTGAACAGCCCTCGAGGACCTCCCAGGCAGAGCAAACAGCATGAGTGAAGGCGCCAGAGACGGAGAAATAGGAAACGTGTGGGAGGGACACCCAATAATGGCAGCCCAAGTGGAGCATGGGAGTAAAGATAAGACTGGAGACGTGGGATGGAGGAGAACCCGGGAGGGCTCTGAACGCCGGGCGGCCAAGTCTGTAGCAGAAGAGTGACAAGAGCAGGTGTTTGCATGCACAGTAGTGTGAGGGATAACTGAGAGAGAGCTCCAACGCAAGGTCAGACAAAGTGAGGCTAATGGTTGAGGACCGTGACTGATGTGGCACTAGGTTTGGAGCACTGACACATGTATAGCCCAGTGGAATTGCTTGTCAGCTCCAGGAGCTGGGAGAAAAGAGGAGAAGGAGACAACGTGAATCATGAAACTGTGGAACATTTTTTAAATAGTGGAGGTTGGAAAGAAAGGTGCTGGCTATAGCTAGGGTGGTTTGCCCTACGTACTGCTGCTCTACAATAGGTATCTCACTTTGGATTCTTTTAGAAATGGGGTCATGATTTTAAGCATGTCGACAGATGGGGAAAGTACAACTATGACTGCATCACCTGCTGTCATCTGGAGCTCAAGCATCTCTGCCTGAGGGGAGGAAGCCTTCTGTTTCCATGTCCTGCCTCTAATTGAAACACTACCAACCCCACAAAGGCATTTGCCACAATTTGTCAGTCTAGCACCAAAGAAAAATGGCTCTCACTTCACAAATGCATGGAACCTTGGAATTTACCCTGGGGAGGACCCTTACAGGTCATCCACTCCCATTATTTGTTGAAGAAGGAAACAAACCAGTGACCGGAAAGGACAGTTATTTCCCCAAGGTCATACATCAAGCAAGAGTAAGCCTTTGCCAACTAACTCCAAATCCATATTTCGTTCCCCTAGACTACTTCTATCTCCAGTTGTATAAAGTGAAGGCAAAAGCGTTCCATGTAGATTTGAAGTCAGTTTCCTGGGATAAAAGTAATCCGTGGAGACCAGAAAGAGAGCGTGATCTAAGTCAAAGGACACTGGATTGAGGAATCAGCTGACTGGGATCTGAACCCCAGCTTCAGCACTTCCTAGCTGGATAGGGTCTTCTCTAAGTCTAGTCTCCTCTCTTGGACCTCCATTTCTTTAGCCATGAAATGGGGATAAAAGTACCAGCCTTATCTTTCTCCTGTGGTCTCTGTGACAAAAGGACCTGGTAAAAGGAGCTGGTAAATGTGAGCTATCTTATATTTTATTATAAAATATATTTTACTTTATAAAATATAAAAAATATTAAAATATTAAAACATATTAAAATACATAAAAATACAAAACTATATTTTATTAATATTGACAAAATTAATGAGATACAAAAGTTAGGGAGGGTGTTATTGGAGAATGCAAGGCAACAAAGGTTTATGGCACTGGTGGTAGAATCAGAGGACTTAGCATGGTGCAATAGTAAAAGGGATGGAGGTGGAGTCACCAAACTCCAGTTGAAATCCCATCTTGACTACTTGTTACTTGAGTTTTTGTTGTTGTTTTTCAGTGATTTCAGTCATATGTGACCTTGTGACCCCATTTAGGATTTTCTTGGCAAAGATGTGGAGTGGTTTGCCATTTCCTTCTCCAGTGCATTTTACAGATGAAAAACATGAGGCAAACAGGGTTAAATGACTTGCCCAGGGTCACACAACTCATAAGTGTCTGAGGCCAGATTTTAATTCATTAACTGAATCATCTTGACTACAAGCCTGGTGCTCTGTGTACCGTGGCACCCCCTAACTGCCTGTTACTTGGGTGGGCAAATCACTTCCCATCTCTTGGCCTCCATTTGCTCATCTGTAAAACAAGGGATTCGGATTAGATGACCTCTGAGCTCCTGAGAACACTGGAAGATCTTGGTTCAAGTCATGCTTCAGAGACAGGTGAGTTATGTGACTCTGGGCAAGTCATTAACCTTCTCAGAACCTCAATTTTGTCATCTGTGATTCTAAAATGGGGACAATAATGGCCCCAAACTTTTGCAGGCGCTGGGAAGGTCAGTTCTGTGATGTGTACAAAGTCCCTGCACACTCCAAAGGCCACTCTGGGTGATCACATTCTTGGGTCAGTGTTATTATCACCCATCTCATATTTTTATTTATCTATTTATCATGTTATTATTATCCATCTTGTGTTTTTATTTATCAATTTATCATTTTATTATCACCCATCTCATATTTTATTCATCTATTTATCATGTTATCATTATCCATCTCATATTTTTATGTATCTATTTATCATATGTTATTACCCATCTCATGTTTTTATTTATCAATTTATCATAAGTTATTATTACCCATCTCATATTTTTATTTATCTATTTATCATATTATTACCCATCTCGTGTTTTTATTTATTGATTTATCATGTTATTATTACCCATCTCATATTTTATTCATCTATTTATCATGTTATTATTATCCATCTCCTATTTTTATGTATCTATTTATCATATGTTATTACCCATCTCATGTTTTTATTTATCTATTTATCATATTATTATCCACCTCGTGTTTTTATTTATCTATTTATCCTGTTATTATTAGGCATCTCATTCTTCCCGTATCTGCCGAGAGAGCTCAGATACAAAAGGTCGGGGGATGTCACTCTTCCTGCTATTGTATTGTTCGGAGGGACAGAAGTGCTGAGAGAGAAGCCCATCCTCTGCCCGTTATTATTATTGTTATTATGGTCAGAGAGCTCAACCCAAATATAATAATAGCAACGTCATTATCATCTTATCTGACTCAAGAGCTCTGCCCTTGGCATCATCCCCCCCTTCTCCTCTCACAGTCTGGGGAAACAATGGAGCCCTTCTCAGAATCAGGTTTTTATGTTTATGTTTATTTTTTTTTAACTCTTGCCTTCTGTCTTGGAATTCTGTATTGATTCCAAGACAGAAGAGCAGTGAGGGCTAGGCAATGGGAGTGAAGTGACTTGCCCAGGGTCACACAGCTGGGAAGTGTCTGAGGCCAGATTTGAACCCAGGACCTCCCGTCTCTAGGCCTGGCTCTCTGTCCACTGAGCCTCCAGCTGCCCTCAGAATCATGTTTTTAAATGCAAAACTATCTCTGTCTAGGGAGGAACCAATCGTGCTGAAAGCTTTGTCCAGATGTTTAACAGAAAAGCACACACACATCCACCCCAGCTCCTTCTGCCCTTGTCCCGCCGCCCATCTGATCTCTGGGTCCTTAACTGAAGAAGGGGT
This sequence comes from Gracilinanus agilis, assembly GCF_016433145.1. Taxonomy (NCBI): domain Eukaryota; kingdom Metazoa; phylum Chordata; class Mammalia; order Didelphimorphia; family Didelphidae; genus Gracilinanus; species Gracilinanus agilis. The sequence continues at coordinate 720,232,218 of NC_058131.1, forward strand.
CCCAGAAGGGAGGGTGGCTCCCTGGCCCTCGTCTCCTCCCCAATGAGGCAGAGAGCTTGCTGTGGCCGTCGCAGCATCCTGGAGCCAAAGCCAGACGGCCTTGTTTCCCCCCAGGGTCTCCCAAGAATCCCAAACACGACCCCGTGTAGATGGGCGGCCCTGCTGACGACTTTTTGCGCTCTCAGCTCCTAAGCCCGGCCGGGGCTTCCCAGAGAAGCTGTGGAAGCTGCCAGTGGAGCTCCATCAAATCAGCCGCCAGCCCGGCTTCTTTCCTGGAACCTCGAGTGTGTCCTTGTGACCCCTCCTTACGGAACTTCACTCCTCGTCCCTGGGGGGGGGGAGGGGGGGCCAAGAACAGGGAGTCCGGAGGCAGCCGAGCTGCCGCGTGCCGGCCTCTTGCCCCTCTGCTCCGTGGGCACGTCTGGGCAGGCTGCGGATGGAGGAAGGGCTCCCTGGCGGCGCTTCCCCGAGGATCCCACAGCCCACACGGCCTCTCTCGGACAGAGCAACAGCTCTCCGCTCCTTCGCCTGCCCGGGGTCAGGAGCTCCCTGATGGACGGCATGGACGCCTGCCTGCCTGCCTGCCTGCCTGCCTGCGGGCCCTTCGGGATGGCTGAGGCCCAGAGCGCAGAGGGCAGAGACGTTGGCCTGCGCCTACCTGGGGGCTCTGTGGGGCGGCGGTTCAAGGGGAAAACTCAGGACGAACAAATGCAACGCAGGACGCGTCTTCCCGCCACCCACCGCCCCGACCCCCCGCCCCGACTCCGGCCCTCCTCCAGGCTGCCCTGGGCGGGCGGGAGCCCACACGCCCCGGCCGGAGACCTCGGGGCCACCTTGGATTCTTGACTGAGTTCAACGAGCATCTATGAAGCGCCAACCCTGGGCCGGGCACGAAGGACTCAAAGGCGAGAAGAGGCTGATTCCTGCTGGCCCGTCCCAGCCCAGAACACGCGAGGCTGTTTGAGGAGGAAAACAATCTGAGCGGCCGAGGGTGGGCAGAGGGAGGGCGGCCCTGAGCGCAGGCTTCCGAGGGCCATCGGTGAGGGGCGCGAGTGTGTTCTGGGAATTTATCCCTGTCTAGCTGGCGGAAGACAAAACAATCCCGGATCCCCAAAATCTTCCCTGTCAGCGGGAGGGCAGCACGCGGGACAAGCACGGAACTAGAGCCTCGGTGGGGGCGAACTAACGTTCTCGGGGCTCAGGAAAGGCTCGAAGGAAAGGGGGGACTCTGCGAGGAGGACGTGAGGAGGGAGGCCAGGGCGAAGGGAAGAGGCCGGAATGCGAGTGTCCTGTGGAGGAGCTGGGTGAGAGAGCCAGAGCCGGAGCGGGGGTGAGGAATAAGGAGGCCGAGAAGCCGGGCTGGACCAGGGAACGAAGGCCCCGAAAGGCCAAGCAGAAGAGCTAAAAGGAAGCGAACCTCTGAGGCCAGAGAACAGGGCTGGGCCCTCTGAGGGTCCGGGTTCTAGAGAGGAAGCGGTGCGGGATGTGAATGCTGCGGGGAGAGCTCGGACTACAGTAAGCCGAAGGCGCTGGGTTCCAGCCTTGAGGCAACACGGAGTCCCTGGAGCAGTGCCAGGAAGCCCGACGAAGCTGGAACCGTGGGAAGAGCGTTGGACCCTGGCTTTGAATCCTGCCGAAGCTATTCACTAGCTACATCTCCGAGCCTCAGCTTCCCCGTCTGTCAAATGGAGGTCGTGGGAGCTTCGCCCCTCATCTCCCAGACTCCCAGACTCCTGCCGTGGCCCCCAATTCGCCTCTTACCTATCTTTCCCCCTGGGGCCCCAGTAGCCCTCATTAAGCTTGGTCTGACCGGGTCCCTGCCTGCCTCGACTGGTGTTTAGGGCTTTTCTGCTCCAACCACCGTCCATCCATGGAGAGAGCAAGGACCAAGGACAGGGAGAACAACCAGGAGGTCACAGGAACATCCCATCAGAGCTCGGAGGGGCCCTGGAGGCCATCTAGTCCAGCCCTCAGCCTTTGCGCAGACACATGGCTATCATGTAGTCAAACTGTTCCCCGTATTGGATGTTCCATCTCCCACCCGAGGAAACGAGGAAACACCCGTGCATTCTCCTCCCTGGCTCAGAATCCTTGACTTGGAAGCAGTTAGGTGACACCATGAATGAAATATACAATTTAGATCCAGGGAGACCTGAGTTCAAATCCTGCCCCAGACACCTACTAGCTGTGTGGTCTTAAGTAAGTCACTAAATCTCTCCTGGCTTCATTTCCCCCTCTGTGAAATGGAAACGATGCTTCCCTCACCTCTCAGAACCTCTCAGAACGGGAGAACATGTTTATGAAGTGCTTTGCCAACCTTAAAGTGCTCCATAAACACCCAGCCTCAGACCCACCTTAACCACTCGCTGCCACTGGTATTTACTCATATACTCGAGTTTCTGAGGAGCACTCTAGATTTTTCATCAATAGTGTAGAGAGTCTTGTTTATGGGTCAGTTAGGTGGCACCATGGATGGAGGACTTGGTGGCAGAATAGACCTGAGTTCAAATTCTGCCTCAGACTCTTAGTAGCTATGTGACTGGAGAAATTACTTGACCTCTCTGAGTCTCAATTTCTTCTTGTCTAAAGTGAGGATAATAATGGCACCTCCCTACTAGGGTTGGGAGGACCAATGAGATCACTTACATGAAGTGCTCTGCAAACAGTAAAGTAACAAAGGAGTGTTAGCTAGTATTGTTATTAGAATAGAAATGGGCCTTGAATGCCATTGTTAGTCGCCACAAAGGGAGTGAAAATTCCATGCCATTTCTTCAAAACAACCATGCAAAGGTCATCAAATCTTCCTCGTGGTCCAACGGGGCAGGGGGAGATGCAAGTAAAAACAAGGATGACTTTTCCATTTGAATATATTAAGCTGCTTTTTAAAATGTACTTTCTGCAAAGCTGGAAAGAGAACCGTCACCCTGGGATTGCCCCTGGTTGTTAGGGGTCGAGGGCCACCAGAGCTGTCTAGCTGGCTTCTCCCTTTATCCCTGAAGACCTCTAAGCTTCCTGATCTCGTCTAGGAGAGCTGGGGAGGAGGATGATCTCATCCAAGTCCTTCATTTTCCAGACAGGGAAGCTGAAGACAAGAAAGAGAACGTTGCCATTGTTTTAAAACATGAAGGGCATTTACTTTTGAATTTTCTTTGGCATGAAATTCTGCTAATGCCAGCCTGGTACCAATGGGACCCAAAGCTCTGTGCCTGTCATCATCAAATGACTCAGGTGGTGCCACTCAGAGAAAATCCTTTGGCACCTCTGCCCAGACGTGCCACCTCTGGGTCCTGTTGATCCCCAGGGGATCCAGGCAGTGAACATGGCTGAATCAGTACAGCTAATGGAACACGTGCCATCTTGTTGGCAGTTCAGAGTTGCCACCATTAGGGGCCATGGACAGCCCAACCTAGGAGGTGCAGGTCACAACACCTCAGACCTGGACGATGGAAATAACCAAGAAGGCTATTGGCTGATCTCTCTGCTTCAAATCTCATCCTGCTCCATTCAGTCTTCTACTTAGCTGTCAGGCTGGCCTTCCTGCCCATGCAATAGTGTCATAATAACAAGAATGAGCATTTCTATAGTACTTGAAGGTCATAAAGTACTTTACAAATATTTTATTATTTGAGCCCCACAACAGCTTTAGGAGATAGATGCTGTAATTATCATCTCTGTTTTAGAGTTGAGGAAACTGAGGCAGAAAGTAGGTAAGTGACTTGCCCAAGATCACACAGCTGAATGTAACCTCAGTCGGGTCTTTCTGACTCCAGGCCCAGAGCTCTACCCACTGTACCACCCAACCTTAATAAATGCCTGTTGGTTTGATTTAACTCTACAATTATTTTTAAGATCTTCTAACTTTGTCTCCAAGTAACAAGCTGAAAGTGAAAAGTAAGTAAGAAAAGTAAGTTTATGAAGACACATTTTCTAGGGCCATCTGGTAGGACATATTATTATAAACCCCATTATTACTAACGGCCTGAAATTAGCCAAGCTATTGCTAAGCATTCTTTAGAATTGTAAAAAATTCTGTTTATCAGATTACGTAATCAGTATCATGCCACTGTAGGGGAATATGATATCTTTAAAAGGAAGAACATGTCAATGAGAAGTCTATTTCTTTTGATGACAATACAGGCTGCCTCCAAGAATGTCCAACTGTGAGCAAAGCAGAGCTCCCGTGATATGACTCAGTGACCTAGAGCTGCCAAACTCCAGCTTCCGGACATATAGAATCCAGGAAGAGAATAAGCCTCTGGTTCATAGGAAATATGACTAAATATTCCTAGTATCGCAATATGTCCATTATTCATGTGTGATAAAAAAAACTGGGAAATCTAGTATTTGGAAAAGTATATGTACAGGCATATCCCACATTACCTTGCCTGGATGGATGTCATTTTTTTCATGGTTTCATAACTTTTGTTGTCTTCCTCCCATCTTCCCTTCCCCCTTCCAAAGCTGACAAGCAATTTCGCTGGGTTATACATATATTATCAGTCAAAACCTATTTCCATATTATTCATTTTTGCAATAGAGTAATCTTTTAAAACCAAAACGCTAGATCATATACCCATATCAACAATTGATAAATCACATGTTTTCTTCTGGGTTTCTGCTCCCACAGTTCTTTCTCTGGATGTGGAGAGCATCTTTCTCATAAGTCCCTCAGAATGGTCCTGGATCATTGCATTGCTGCTAGTAGGGAAGTCCATTATATTCGATTGTGCCACAATGTTTCAGTTACTGTGTACAATGTTCTCCTGGTTCTGCTCGTTGCACTCTGCATCAGTTAATGTAGGTCTTTCTAGTTCTTATAGACCTCCATTGATTCATCCTTACAGCACAATAGTATTCCATCACCATCATATACCACAAAGTGTTCAACCATTCCCCAATCAAAGGACACTCCCTCATTTTCCAATTTTTTGCCTCCACAAAAAGCACAACTATAAATGTTTTTGTACATACAGATCCTTTTCTTTTCTTTTTTTTTTTTTTTTTTTTTTTACTCTCTGGGATACAGGCCTAGTGGTGGTATTGCTGGATCAAGGGGCATGAATTCTCTAAAAGCCCTTTGGGCAAAATGTGGATGTCATTTTGAATGACACCATTAACCCAATAAAACTAAACTCCAGTGTAATAAAGCAAACCCTACTGAAATGGCATTCAGCTTGTCAACCATTTATAATCTTGTTCTGATAAAAGTCAACCTATGCAATCTAGAATTCTGCCCAGAGAGTTATAAAACTGTGTATCCCTCTGAACCCAGAAATACCACTGTTAGTTCAGTTCCCAAGGAGATCAGGGAAAATGGAAAAGAACCAATGTGTTCCAAAATATTGATAGCTGCTCTCTTTGTGGTGGCAAAGAACTGGAAATTGAGATGTCCATCAATTGGGAATGGCTGAATAAATTATGGCATACAGTTGTGATGGAATACTACTGCACCAGAAGAAATGAGGAGCAGGTAAAAGTTTTTGAAACTCCATGAAATTATGAAAAGTAAACCAAGTGGAACCAGAGAACATTATAAACAGCTACAGAATTAACATTTGAAGACTAACTTGTGGATATCCACTTCCAGAGGAAAAACTGGAAATAAAAAGAAACACGAAAGACATAATTTATATATCCTTTTTTTTTGGTTAAGCAATGCCTTCTCTAATGTGGGAAGAGGAGGGAAGGAAAGAGACACCTAGGAATTTTAAGTAAATAGTTTAATTTAAAAAATAAGTTAAAAGAACAAGCTAATAATGGAATGATGGATGTGTAAGAATCATGAGGTAGGAATTAGAAACTAGACTTCAAGTCTGGTCAAGGAATAAGATCCTGAACAAAACCACACATATAGGAAAACCACTGATGTTGCTCCTCTGACCTTTTATCTGGGAGTTCTGTTTAATGAGAAAGGCTAGGGCAGAATCTGGCTAATGGACCAGAAGGAAGGGGCCAACCAGTCTCCCACTCCAAGGTCAGCTCATGGCCGGAGCCCTCCATGGAACAGGAATGAAGAGGAACAATGAAAGGAGATAAAGTCATACACAATCCTGTTCTCTCTTTGGGGAAGAGAAAAAAGAGGAGGAACTAGAGAGAGCCTTGCCCACAGGTACTTCACGAATTTTAGATGACTGACTTCAACTTACATGTGCTTATTGTCTCTCCCATTAGAAAGAAAGCTCTTTGTCAGTAAGAATTGCCTCATTCTTTGCGATTCAGCCAGTGCACACAGCAGGTATTTTATAAATTCTTGTGGGTTGATCACATCAAAAAGAGCTTCACTTTCAGAAATCCAGAGGCAATAGTCCCACCCTATCCTCTGCTTTGGTCTAGTCATGCATGAAGGACTTTGTACAATTCAAGGAGGGCATTGATCAGCTGGAGAACACCTTGAGCAAATGTTAATCACCTTCAGTGAATCAGTGAGTCATTTGGGCCTAAGATCATGTGGGCTGTCATCTGGTGAAATCCTTCTCAGAAGAGTATTTTTCAATTAATAAAATCAAATCCATTGGATGATAAAGGTTAGCAATTATACACTGAAATAGTTATAATTAAATATATTTATAGGCCCCATATCTAAAGGATAGAAAACTAGATGGTAAAGGACCTAAAGTCAATGGCATCTGAAGGTCAGTTGAAAGAAGTAGGGATGTTAGCTTGGAAGACATATCCTATGGCTGGGATGAGGGTCTCCGATCTGTTCTCTTCAAGGTCTTGAAGGACTGGTACATTGAAGAAGGATGAGGTTTGTTCTGCATGGAGTCCAGAAGGAACAATTGCTACAGATAAGGAGAAATTTCTAAGAATCAGAACTATCTCAAAATTGCAATAGGCCACCATGGTAGGTGGGGGACTTCGTCCTCTTGCCCCTCTGCATGTGTTCACACAAAGGATAATCATTTATTGGCATGGGATTCTAGCATGGTACAGGTTGGGCAAGATAGCCTCCGATCCCTTGAACTAGAAAGAACCTTAGAAGCCTACCCCCTCCCTTTAAACAGAGTCTACATCCTTCTTTATGCAAGGAAACTGAAGCGCAGAGAGTTACTTGCCTAAGGTCACATAGCAATGAAGTGTCTGAGATAAGATTTGAACCCAGGTCTTCCTGACTCCAAGTCCAATGATGTATTCACTATTTTATGACGACTCTAGATTCTGATATTCTAGGATTAATATGATTAAGACTTTACGAGAGAGAGAGAGAGAGAGAGAGAGAGAGAGAGAGAGAGAGAGAGAGAGAGAGAGAGAGAGAGATCACACACTATCCAGGCTCTCTAAACCCATTGCTCTACAAGGTGGAAGGGGAAGAAGAAATGGAACAAGGCTTTATGTGCCAGGCACTATGCTAAGCCCTTTATGAATAGTATCTCCCTTGGAATATAACCCCTGATAGAGAGGGAATGCTTAATTTGTGTGGTTGTATCATCAGTGCAAAAGATAATGGGGTAAATAGCAATGAAATTGAATAGAATTGAATTTGTCCAAATCGTTAGCCAAGTGAGGGTCTTATTCTTGCTTTCATACTCTTCAAACATCCTACAGAAGCTGCCCCAGCATTCAGTTAGGTGGGATAATCGCTGTGGTCCCAGGCAACACTAAATCTTATGAAACTATGAGGCTACTGCATTCTTGCTTGTCATTCTCCATTTACCTGTGTAGTTATCTATTCTTTTTTTTTTTAAACCCTTAACTTCTGTGTATTGGCTCCTAGGTGGAAGATTGGTAAGGGTGGGCAATGGGGGTCAAGTGACTTGCCCAGGGTCACACAGCTGGGAAGTGTCTGAGGCCAGATTTGAACTAGTTATCTATTCTTAATTCTTCTTAGGGGTCACAGTGCAGAGCATGAGAGAAGTTCCTCATTTGAATACTGGCAGCGAGAAGCACATCAGGATGACCTAATAAGGAGAACCCTTTGATTCTAATTTTGCTAGACATCATTGTGGAAGAAAGGAAAGAGCTTTAAGACTTGGATTCAGGAGCCTTGGATTCAAATTCTGTCTTAGATATTTATTAGTTGAGAGACCCTGGATAAGTCACAACCTGGGGATGCCTCATTTTCCCTATTTTTAACCTATTTTAGAGGAGGTTGGATTCAATGGCTAAATCCTAGCCCTAAATCTATGATCTTAAGTCCATGGGCTACATGTTTTGCTCATCTTAGCCTTAGTTTGCTCCTCTTGAAAATAGGAATAACTCCACAGGTTTGTAGTAAGGAGAACACATTCACAACACTATAGGGATATGAATGATTATTGGTTTTTCAAGGGAGAGGCTGAACTTCCCTGTGAGAACTGATAACTAAGCTCCCAAGTTTGAAAAGAGACAAGTTTAAAGGGAAGATGACTGCCCTGTGAGTGTACCCTCAGTCTGGCTTCCTCCTCCCTTTCCAGCTTTACCTCCTATTCCTCCTATTCACTAAATCTCCATTCCACATCGACTGCATGACCAATCACTTCCTGAACTCAAGGGTTCATCTCCCAACTCGGTGTGTCTTCCAAGTCATTGCCCAAGCACAGAGAGCCATGACAGAAGCAGAGAGTCAGTTTCAGTTAGAAAGCTGTTCAGTGCCCGTCTAGTCTAACCTGGTCCCAAACCAGAATCAACTCTCTATAATATCCTCAGCAAATCCTTCAGGCTTTCCCATCTTCCCTACTACACTGTCCTCTAGACCCCTACACCTCCCCCAGATGCCCCATTCTAGCACCCTTAGGAGTGCTGGGCATTTGTATCTACCCTGATGTTCTCCTAAGTGCTTTTTTTTCCTCAGTAAGAGTACGAGTTCCTCAAAAGCAAGGATTGTTTGGATTTTTACATTTTGGTCCTCAATGCTTAACACAGTGTTGGATACATAGGAAATGTTTAATAAATGCTCTTTCATTCATCCATTCATTTTTAACAATAGTGCATAGACCTTAATTCAATTACCAAGACTGGTCTGGCTACGAAAGTAGAAAAAGACTTATTCCTGGACGTCCTGCATCTCTCCTACGCAGTCCAGGATTGCCTTACTTACTTTGGCTGCTTGCATATTGATGACCCACATTGGAGCCTGCCAACCATTAAGCCCTGAGATCCCCTTCAGAATGGCCATCTTCTATCCGTGCCTCAGAGAGGTCAGGTCAATTTCTTGAGCCCAAGTGTGAGATTATGATTTTCTTCCTACTGAATTTTATCTTTTTAGATTCAACCCAATACTCCAGCCTCTTGAGATATTTTTGACTCTTGAATTTGTTGTTCCTCACAGCTTTGTGTCATCTGCCCATTTGATAGACCTTCCAGTGGTGTCTGAATCAATGAGAAAAATGCCGACTATTCCAAGATCAAGCACAGACCCTTCCTGTGCTCCACTGGAGACCTGCCAAATTGACTTCAAGCCTCATTTCAAAAAGTTTATTCAAGTTGTTCTGAGCTATCTCAGAGCTGGTCTTGTCTAGCCCACATCCGTCCATTTTTCCCATAAGTCCAAGAGATTCAATAAAATACTTTGCTAAAATCCAAGCAAGCTATGCCCACAGTTTCAGCCTTATCTACCACTTTAATAAGCTTGTCTGAGAAGGAAATTAAGTAAGTCCAACTTGACTTGTTCATAATGAAGCCAGATCAGCTGCTCAGCAATCACAGCTTCCTTTTCTAAATGTCCATCAGTCATCTCTTTCATCAGCAGATCTCAGGTCTTGCCAGAAATCAAAGTCAAGCTCATTGACCTTTAACACCTGTCCTTTTCCCTCATTTTGAAAATCAGGATCATATTTGGCCTTCTCCAATCAAATGATGCAGTCCTGCCATTTCCCCTGAAAGCCAACATCCCTGCCAGTAGCTCACTGATCTCATATGCCAATTCTTTCAGTCCCAAGGACATATGTAGTTCATCTGGGCCCGGGGAGGAGATGTAACTCTATCAAGGGCAGAAAGCTAGGTGCTCTCTTGCTATATTTATATTAGCAAGAGCTATATATATATAGCAATATATTTTATATTGCTATATAAAATATATATAGCAATATATTTTATATTTTTCTTAGGGATTGAAGTTCTGGTCTTTCTGCTCCCAAGGCCACCATCCTTTCCAATGAAAAGAGAAATGCTATGCCTGTCAAGCTACCCAAGAATTATTTTGTAGAGCTAGAAAAAGTAATAACGAAATCCATCTGGAAGAACAAAAGGACAAGCATATGAAGGAAATCAATTTTTAAAAAATGTAAAGGAAGGTGATCTAAACAAATCAGCTCTCAAAGTGTATTTTAAAGTGGAAGTCACCAGATCAATCTGGTACTGGCTAAGAAAGAGAGATGTGTCAGTGCAATAGATTAGGTACACAATTAACAGAAGAAAATGAACGCTAAAAACTAACATTTGATCAAGACAAAAGGAAAGCTTTGGGGGCAAAGAATTCACTATTTGACAAAAAATGCTAGGAAAACTAGAAAATAATCTGGCAGAAACTAGGCATAGGCCAAACTCTCACACTATATACCAAGAGGTCAAAATGGGTATATATTTAGACATAAAAGGTGATATCAGAAGCAAATCAGGGGAACATAGAAAAAATATACCTGTCAGATCTATGGTGAAGAGAAGAGTTTATGACCAATTGATAGATGGAAAGGATCACGGGAAGTAAAATGGATAATTTTGATTACATGAAATTTTCAAATCTTTTGAACAAACAAAACCATCGTAGTCAAAATTAGGCGGAAAACAGGAAACTAGAGAAAAGAATTTTACACTAAATTTTTCCAATAAAGTTCTCATTTCTCAAATATATAGAGGACTGAGCCAAATGTATGAAAAATCCAGACATACACCAATTGATAAATGGTCAAAAGATATGAATAGGCAGCTTTCAGAAAAAATCAAAGCTATCAAGTCACATGAAGAAATGCTCTAAATCACACCTAATTTGAGAAATGTAAATTAAAACAACTCTGAGGTACCACCTCATACCTATGAGATTGACTGACATGACAGAAAAAGAAAATTAGGGGAAAAAGGAGATGTGAAAAAGGAGGGACACTAACCCACTGTAGGTGGAGCCATGAACTGGAGCTAATCATTCTGGAGAATCATTTGGTCTTATATGGAAAGGGCAACAAAACTGTGCATAGCCTTTGACCTAACAATAGCACTACTACGACTGTATCCTAAAGAGAGCAAAAGAAAGAGAAAAGAACCCATCTGTATCAAAATATCAATAGCAGCTCTTCTTATGGTGGCAAAGAATTAGAAACTGAGAGGATGTTCGTCAACTGGAGAATAGGGGCCGAATAAGTTATGGCATATGATTGTGCTGGCATATTACTGTGCTATAAGAAATGACATGCGCAGGATGGTTTCAGAAAAACCTGGGAAGACTTATGAAATGATGGGGAATGAAGTAAGCCATACTGGAAGAACATTGTAGATGGTAACAGCAATATTGCAATGCTGATCAACTGACAGACTTAGCAACTCTGACTAATACAATGATGCAAGATAATTCCAAAGGATTTGGGATGAAAAATACTAACAATTTCCAGAGAAAGATCTGATGAACTTCGAATGCAGATTGAAGTATAATTTTTAACTTTCTTTTTCTTTCTTCTGTTGTTTGCCATTTCTTTTGCAATGTAGCCAGTCTAGAAATGCACTTTACATGATTTCACAATGTAGGAATTCAAAATTAATGGCATGACTAAACTATATGAAATTTATAGATAATAATGATGGTCGCCAATTCAAAGTCTTACTGCTCAAAGTTGAAATAACCTTTAATAGCTTTTATTTACAAAAGAGATGGAAAGAATGAAAGCAGAGAAATACAAAAGGGTAGAGAAGACATTAGCCTATCTAACTAAACATTACTCTGGTGCTCCACTCAGCCAGGACTTGCTGACCTTTAACCAGAATTAAACTCTCTCCAGAAGACAGGAAGGGAAAGCCAGCTATCCACTCACCCAAGTTCCCTCCAAGAGGCAGGTCAAGACAATGACTCAAGGGGCTGCTGGGTAGCTCAGTGGATGGAGAGTCAGGCCTAGAGATGGGAGGTCCTAGGTTCAAATTGGGCCTCAGACACTTCCCAGCTGTGTGACCCTGGGCAAGTCACTTGACCCCCATTGCTCACCCTTACCACTCTTCCACCAAGGAGCCAATACACAGAAGTTAAGGGTTTAAAAAAAAAAAAAAGACAATGACTCGAGCTGAAGGTGATTCCTAAGGCTGACTTTCTTCCTTGAGCCGAACTTCTTCTTGAAGCTGACCTCCTTCTTGAAGTCCATCTCCTTCTTGAAGCTGACTTCCTTCTTGGAGTTGATTTTCTTCCCTAGCCCCAGAAATTCAGGACCTTTTATAGTGGGTTCTTGTCTCTTCCCCCTTTCACAGGGGCTAATCACAGCTTCCAAATTGTCCAGAACTGCCCAGGGGGCAGTGTTTGTGGGAACCAGGTCTCCCACCTTCTGGAGGGGTGAATACTCATCAAAAGGGTTCACAGATTCCTGGATGACTGAGGTGTGAATTCTCAATTCCTGGCTGCTTGAGTTGAAAGGGTAGAGAGTTAAGTAGGGTGTTCAAGTTTTGTTGATTCAATCAAAAGGTGGACAAAGGAGAGTTAATCCTGTCTTCACAATCTAGTGAGGTACTTAAATTAGTGTTAACTAAAATGTTAGTTCCAGCTAAGCAAAGAGAATAAAGGATTCCCTTTCACAAGTGTAAACTCAAATACAACAAAGAATTCCCTTTTACAACACATATAATTGATATCACATTGCTTGCCCTCTTAAGGAAGAGGGTGAGAGAGGAGGGAGAGAGAACATTTGAAGTTCAACTTTTTTTTTACATTTTAATTCATTTTTAACATTCTTTTCTTTTTAAATTTTGAGTTCTGAATTCTTCCCCTCCCTTCCACTCCTCCCACAACCATTCAGAAGGCACGCAATATGATATTAATTTGTAGGCGTGAAATCATGCAAAACATTTCCACATTAGCTATATTTCCAAAAAAGGCTAGAAAAATAAAATGAGAAAATTATACTTTAATTTGCACTCAGAGTTCATCATCATCTCTCTCTGGAAAAGGATTTCATTTTTTCATCATGAGTCCTTTATAATTGTCCTGGATCGTTGCATCGGTCTTTCACAGTTGATCATCATTACAACATTGCTGTCATTGTGCACAATGATTTTCTTGTTCTCACTTCACTTTGCATCAGTTCATATAGTTCTTGCCATGTTTTTCTGAAACCACACTCCTCATCAATTCTTATAGCTCAATAGTATTCCATCACAACCAAATGCTACCGCTTGTTCAGTCATTCCCTCATTCCCCAGCTGATAAGCATTCTCTTCACTTCCAAGTCTTTGCCACCACAAAGCTAGAAATATTTCTGTACACATAGATCCTTTCCCTTTTATCTCTTTGAGATGTACATCTAGGGGTAATATTGCTGGATCAAAGGGTACACACAATTTAGTACCCCTTGGGGCATAGTTGCAAATTGTTCTCTAGTTTCTTTGGACACAGCAAATTAGTGCCCCAACTTTCCCACAACCTCTCCAATATTTATCATTTTCCTTTTTGCTCATCATCTATTCTTTTTTTTTTAAACCCTTGAACTTCGGTGTGTTGTCTCATAGGTGGAAGATTGGTAAGGGTGGGCAATGGGGGTCAAGTGACTTGCCCAGGGTCACACAGCTGGGAAGTGGCTGAGGCCGGGTTTGAACCCAGGACCTCCTGTCTCTAGGCCTGCTCATCATCTATTCTTAATGTACAGAGCTACCTGAAGTCCCATTTGTGTATTCTACTCTTTTGAATGAGACACACCCATCCAGACCCACATTCCAATCATGGATCTCACGATAATCAAGTATCACACTGCTAGCTCTGAAACAAAATGTGCCTCCTTGAATTAGCATCTCCAGTTCAGCTAATTGGTTTCCTCAACTTTGTGCACTTGTAAAGCGATACTTGAGGCTATAATTTTTACTACTGGAGTCCTCTTTCAAAATTTTATCATCTATGAATTGCTGGGTGTCACAACCATTATTCTTCCTTCATTCTCACTGCCCCCTATGGGAAGGGTGGGTTTTCTTAAGCAATTTTGATCCATCTCCATCCTTTTCATTTTAAAGCTCTACTGAATCCATTTGAAAAACACTAGGTAAATACACTCTTGGCGGCCTTTGTTAGGAGAGCTCCATCCCTGGTGAGGAAGATAGAAAATTGAGTTCCTTTATTTCAATCTGTTGTACAGAAAACCAGATCCCATTCTCATATGCTGTCTTCTTAGCTAACTTCACCCTCTCAAATCAGCTTTTCTTGTTTACACCTTTCTGATAGCAATAGACAATAGAAATGAAAACACTCCCCTCGTCCCTGTGATTTTCCATTTCACATTCAAGATTTTGTCAGAACTTTCCAGGTTCCTTCTGGAAGTGCTATTTATGCCAGGTGAATCCCCAGATGTGGGTAGCAGTCATCTGTGCTGTCACATCACAGGAGCTTCTGTTATGTCTTAGATATGGGTACAGGCACCAGAAGGACAAAAAGCTCCTTGCTATTTTCTTGTCAGCAAATAACTGAAGCCTATGATATAAAGTCGCTACCCCTCTGGGACTCAGTTTCCCCTCCTGTAAAATAATAGAGTTGGACTAGGTGGCCTCTCAGGTCCCTTCCTGCTCAAGAGCTCTCATAGGATGTGTAATGGCCTTCCAGCAGGAGACCGTCTACTGACATGTCTGCAATGAGTTATGAAAGAAATCTGGCAAGTTGAGATGGGAAGTCTAGAAGGGGAATCTGATTGCCAGCAGAATCCAATTAGACACATGGCCTTAATGGTTAGCAAAAGTCATCATTCCTTCATTACTCATTTGCAGCAAAACCAGATCACTCCTCCTGCTAGAAGAAAGCTGGAATGCTCAGATGAACATCCCAAAGCAGTTTTCTTAGGATTACAGAAAATCAGAGCTGCAGACACTGTCCACCCCAACCGCCTCATTTTATACGGGAAAACACTGTGTCCCATAAAGCTGATGAGCCTTCAAACCCTATCCCTCATGCTACTTGTGAAATCTTGGGTATTTCAATTACCCTGGCCCAGCTTTCCTCATCTCTAAAATGATGAGTTGGACCAGAGATACCTTTTCTCTTTAAAATTATTATTCTATTACGTCAAGAGTTTAGAATTTAGACCACAGAGATCAACCCAGTCTCTGCCTTCTTCAGATGGGGATTCAGCAAAGACAAGCTACTTGCCAAGGGTTGTACGACCAGCTGGTAGAGGTCCCTTTCCCAAAAGTATTATGAGATATTTAACATGGCATTCAAAGCCAGCTCCCTCCAACACTGACAGTCTTCTTTTAGTTTATGCCTCATCACATACTGCTGGATCTCGTGGTGCTGACTTCCTGGATGTTCCTCAGACAAGACACTCCATCTCCTGACTCTGGGCATTTTCTCTGGCCACCGTCCGTACCTGGAAGACTCTTCCTTCCTCCTCTCAAACTATTAACTTCCCTGGCTTCCTCTGAGTCCCAACTAAAATTCCACCTTCTTCAGGAAGCCTTCCTCAAATGTTCTTTTTTTTTTAAACCCTCACCTTCCATCTTGGAGTCAATACCATGTATTGGCTCCAAGGCAAAAGAGTGGTAAGGACTAGGCAATGGGAGTCAAGTGACTTGCCCAGGGTCATACAGCTGGGAAGTGTCTGAGGTCAGATTTGAACCTAGGACCTCCCATCTCTAGGCCTGACTCTCCATCCACTGAGCCACCCAGCTGCCCCCCAAACGTTCTTAATCCCAGCACCTTTCCTCTGTTAATTATTTCCTTTTTATCCTGTATTGAGCTTGCTTTGCATATATTTGTTTGCATTTTTGCAGTCATTTTCAGTCGTGCCCAACTCTTTGTGGAGTTTTTCTCCGCTTTAGGGTGTTTTCTTGGCAAAGATACTGGAGTGACTTGCCATTTCGTTCTCTGGCTTATTTTTGTCCTTCTGGTGCCTGTACCCATATCTAAGACATAACAGAAGCTCCTGTGATGTGACAACACAGATGACTGCTACCCACATCTGGGGATTCACCTGGCACAAATAGCACTTCCAGAAGGAACCTGGAAGAAATTGAGGCAAACAGGATGAAGTGACTTGCCCAGGGTCACACAGCTAGTAATACAAAGATCAGTTAGAATCAGACTGAGGAAACTCTTAAATGTAAGAATCAGAGATTCTGGTCAACAACATGAAGGTATTGGAGGTTTTTGAGTAGCAGAATCATGTTATTAGAGGCTGAATTGGAACTCGGGAAGATGAGTCTCCCTGCCTTCAGGCCAGGCCACTTGTCCTCCTGCTATCTCCCCCATTAGCTCCCAAGTTCCTTGAAGCCTGGGATCATCTTTGGCACACAGTAAGCACTTAATAACTGCACACCAATTGATTGATGCTCTATTATGGAAGCTCCTAGAAGTCAGACTTTTGCTTGATGTAAGCAAAACCATTCTGATAATAAGAGCGACCCGCCATAGCACAGAGTTCAAGTTCTGGATTGTGTCTAGGAAGACTGAGCAGAACTCGAGGAAAGGAAGCAGTGACCGCAACGTTCCACTCCGGGCTTCATCTAGAGGACTCGCCAGGCTCTCGCCATTTCCCTTTGTGATTGTGTTACTGAGCTGGCAGATGGCTGACCCAGATTTATGCCAAGCACTCGACAAAGCCTCTCAGCTGCCTGTGGAGAGAAACGTGCAGCGTCGTGGGCTGGCCACGAGGACCGGCAGGTGGCCTCCGAATTGCTCGAAGAGCAGAGCCCTAAGAGTTGTCTTTAGTGCTTCGGTGGCATCTTGGAAGAGATCTCTAGTGAAGTCCAGGGAGCCGAGCTCGCCCCCATGAGACTTAATGGACTTCACAGTGAACGGCTTGGATGACGGCAGAAAAGGAATGGACGTCCGCTTCACAACTGACCCCACGCGAGCATGGACCTCCAGTGGCTGAGCCAGAATCCAAAAGGATCTTGACAGACTGGCACGTTGGGCCGAATCGGAGAGGTGAGATGGAAGGGAGATAAATGCAAAGTCATGGAATAACGGAAGCTTCGTCTTTCACTTGATTTAAAAAAGCAACAACTGGATAAGGAGCAAACTGAAGAGGTGTGGTCGAGGTCTCAAGAGAATTCTCAGAAAAGCGTGGATTCCAGCACAAAAACAGAATCAGAAAGGACCAGGGAAATCCTGTCTAATCCAACTTCTCTTCCAGTGCCAGAATCTCCTCTTCAGCACAAGTACAAAGTGAGTTTCTAGCATCTGCTTGAGTGCCTGCAAACAAGGAGCTGCTGGAGACAGTTGCTCCATTTGGAGACAGCATTGGGGTCCAAACCAAAGTCTTCATGATTGACGGTCCAGTGCTCCTTGGGTGCCACTTGGTGCTCGGAATCAGAGAATGGGTGAATTTCAGAGCTGACTAGGAGCTCAGGGCCCATCTCGCCCATTCCCTCCTTCTCTTCTGTATCCTGTCCCTCAAGGGATTCTAGGTTGGATGACAGGAGAGAATTTCCTGGCCTTTGAAATGGTAGTTTTCACCAGAACTAGAAAGCCTTGATCCAAGATGGTGGCCAGGACCTGGGCTCACTCAGAGCCATCCAGGTGAGCCCACGGTGAGCCTCGCTCATTCTAGGCCTCCTTATATCCAAATGTGAAAGCAAGGTTGGTACATGAGATGCTCTTCTGGGTAGTCAACTGTAGGACAAGTAACCTCCTCTCACTTCTCTGGTCCTGGACAAGCCATTCCTCCTCATCCCAGATAGCCCATTGCTTCCAACTATCCTTCCAGCTCAAGACTAAGATGGGAGACCAGCTGAAAGTGGGTGAGTGCATGCAGAGGTTCCTGGCAATTCCTCAGCTCAGAATTTTGATTTCATGAGGTGCAGCTTTTCTCCAAAGTCCCTGGCATCGATCCATCCCCTCTCATGATTCACAGGCCACATTTCCTCCTAAGATAAACAGCAGACCCCTGCTCTTGGCTCTCCTGGCTCTCTCATCCATGCCGTAGGGTCCAACACACCAAGAATAAATAGACCTATGGCTTTCCCAGCTGCAGCTGGCTTTTTAATTGATGAAGATGTTCTACAAGTGCCTGAATATGGCTTTTTACAATAACAAAAAAAGTCTGAGATACTTCATTAATCCCAAACAAACACAGCTGTTGTTCACTTCTAATTGCAAATTAACTGTGAAGCAATTGGTCATTTCAATTTGACTCGCCCATCATTTATTGATGGCCAGTTGTAAGTTCTGTGCCAAGATTATAAAAATGAAGAAGAAAAAAGAGCGCCTGCCTTCAAAGGTCGGGGAACGTGTGCCCAGATGAACTGAACCCAAGGCAGAATGTTCTGAGCACAAAGGACCTCTACTCATGGTAGGTACACAGCAGGTTATGGGTGACATTCTTAGGGAAGCCCTGGGAGCTCCTGATGAAATCAAGGTGCAGGAGATCCAGCTACTAAGTATCAGAAAGCAAATCTTGAACTCAGGTCTTTCTGGCTCAATACCACCATTCTAGCCACTAACCCCACTTCCTCAAGGCAAAATACAATTATGAATTTGAGGCCGAGGAAGCCTCCCTAGACGAGATGGCCTCGGCACGGGGCCTCAGAGGAAAGGAGGAATATCAAGAGAACAGTGTGATGGGGCAGCTGGGTAGCTCAGTGGATTGAGAGCCAGGCCTAGAGACAGGAGGTCCTAGGTTCAAACCCGGCCTCAGCCACTTCCCAGCTGTGTGACCCTGGGCAAGTCACTTGACCCCCATTGCCCACCCTTACCAATCTTTCACCTATGAGACAATACACCGAAGTACAAGGGTTTAAAAAAAAAGAGAGAACAGTGTGATTGCTGCCTAAGATTTACCCTTAAAGAAACCAGCCCGATCAGAAGGAAGTAAGAATGGAATACAGATCCCTACCCACTCCACCCCTCCACCATGAGCTTTTTTGCACCTAAATTACAAATCAAACATGTGATGGCACTTTTATAAACAATGTTTGTTAGCTCCTTCTAGACCCCAGAGAAACGTCTGACTGATTGATTGAGGACATTAAGGACATCATTCTCATTCTCATCACTAGGATAGAGAGATAGAGATTTAGGTGAATTCATAGATATCTGAGTTCTTGTGTCTGTATTTTTGTTGTCTTTGTTGTTATTCAGTCATTTTAAATTGGGTGCAACTTTTTGTCACCCCAAAGGTGATTTTCTTTGCAAAGATGCTGGAGTGGTTTACTATTTCCTTCTTCAGCTCATTTTACAGATGAAGAAACTGAGGCAAACAGAATGAAGGGACTTGCCCAGGGTCACACAGCTAGTAAGAGTCTGAGACTAGATTTGAACTCAAGTCCTCCTGATTTCAGGTTCTAGGACTCTAGCCACTATTCTACCTACCTGAACTACAATGACAAAAATGAAATTGTTCAGCACAGGCAGGAAACAACATAAGACTTCCCTTAGGGTCAGAGGATCTTAATCTGAAAGGATCTTTAGTAGCCACTCAGTCCAAACCAGCCATTTTAGAGATAAAAAAAACTGAGGCCCAGAAACAGAAATGATTACCTCAAAGGTATTAAGCTGTAGAGCTGGGATTCCCACCCATGTCCTCTGATCCAGTGTCACTACAACAGGCTTCCTCCCTCCCCTAAGAACTTTCTCCCCTAATACCCCACATGGGCTAGGCTAAGTGAATCTCCAGAAGGTGGCCTCAGTAATGGGTAGAAACCTCCCATTTTCCCACTGACTCTGCTCGGGCATCAGGGTGGTCATAGCACCCAGGCCTCTTGCCTAGAAGGCCCTGAAAGAATTCTTTATCACCAGAAGGAGTGAATGACAGAAGCAATTGTCCTATTTCCTGGACACAGGGAGAATTGACCTACATGATTAAACAATGTGACCTATGAGGAATAATGACTAAGAAAATCGGGAAGGAAAGAGGAGTCTAGCCCTTGGCAGAACTTTGAGCCCCATGCCTGCCCTTAGCTTCAAAATCAATAACAGGTGTGGTGACTCATCTGTGTTCAGAGGATCCCCATCCTGGACCCAAGAGGAGTTTTTGGCCCCAAATGACAAAAGAGGAGTTATGGAAAGAACCTGGAAAGTGGAGGGAAAAGACATGAGTTTGATTCTCTTTGGCAATGGGTGACCTTGGGTAAGTCACTTCCCATTCCTAGGCCTTCCTTGTAAAATAAGTGGAATTGCTTAGATGACACTCTAACGACCTTTCAATTCCAAAATGCTCCAATTTGTACATTCCTCTGTTCAAATTTCACAGAAGGAACATTGGTCATTAGTCTATCCTTGGGACCAAGCAAAAGAAGAGAGCCATTCCATCTTTGTGTGCTTTATGCATCGAAAAACATTTTTCTTGCATTGTTTTTGTTTGTACGAAAACTTTTTAATTTAGTATAATCAAAATCATTTATTTTACATTTTGTAATTTTGTCTAACTCTTGCTTGGTTTTAAACTCTTTCCTTTCCCAGAGATCTGACAAGTATACTATTCTGTGTTCACTTAATTTATTTATATTTTCCCTCTTTATATTCAGGCCATTCACCCATTCTGAATTGATCCTGGTGTAGGGTGTGATGTTGATCTAAACCTAATCTCTTCCATATTGTTTTCCAATTTTCCCAGCAGTTTTTGTCAAATAGTGGATTTTTGTCCCAAAAGTTGGGCTCTTTGTGTTTATCATAGACTGTCTTGCTGACATCACTTAACCCAAGCCTATTCCACTGATCCTCCCTTCTGTCTCTTAGCCAGTACCGTCTTGTTTTTCTTAAAACATTTATTAATATTTATTTTTTTGAAAAGTTAACATGGTTATGTAATTCATGCTCTTACTTTCCCCTTCACCCCCCCCCCCGAATTTCCCCTACCCCCCATGGTAGATGTGTATTTCCACTGGTTTTAACATGTGTCATTGATCAAGACCTATTTCCAAATTGTTGATAGTTGCACTGGGGTGGTAGTTTCGAGTCCACACCCTCAATCATGTCCACCCTGACCCATGCGTTCAAGCAGTTGTTTTTCTTCTGTTTCCATTCCTATAGTACTTACTCGGAATGTGGGTAGCGTCTTTACCATAAATCCCTCAGAATTGTCCTGGGTCATTGCATTGCTGCTAGTACAGAGGTCCATTACATTCAATTTTACCACAATGTATCCGTCTCTGTGTACAAAGTTCTTCTGGCTCTGCTCCTTTCACTCTGCATCAATTCCTGGAGGTCTTTCCAGGTCACATGGAATCCCTCCAGTTTATTATTCCTTTGAGCACAGTAGTATTCCATCACCAGCATATACCACAATTTGTTCAGCCATTCCCCAATTGAAGGGCATATCCTCATTTTCCAGTTTTTTGCCACCACAAAAAGCGCAGCTATAAATTTTTTTTCAAGTCTGTTTATCTGTAATCTCTTTGAGGTACAAACCCAACAATAGTATGGCTGGATCAAAGGGCAGCCATTCTTTAATAGCCCTTTGAGCATAGTTCCAAATTGCCAGCCAGAATGGCTGGATCAGTTCACAACTCCACCAGCAATGCTTTAATGTCCCAGTTTTGCCACATCCCCTCCAGCATTCATTACTCTCCCCTTCTTTCATTTTAGCCAATCTGCTAGGTGTGAGGTGATACCTCAGAGTTGTTTTGATTTACATTTCTCTAATTATTAGAGATTTAGAACACTTTCTCATGTGCTTATTGATACTTTTGATTTCTTTATCTGAAAATTGCCTATTCATGTCTCTTGCCCATTTATCAATTGGGGAATGGCTTGGTTTTCTATACAATTGGTTTAACTCCTTGTATATTTGAGTAATTAGACCCCTGTCAGAGTTTTTTGTTATGAAGATTTTTTCCCCAATTTGTTGTTTCCCTTCTGATTTTGGCTACATTGTTTTTGTTTGTACAAAAGCTTTTTAGTTTGATATAATCAAAATCATTTATTTTACATTTTGTAATTTTCTCTAACACTTCCTTGGTTTTAAAATCTTTCCTTTCTCAGAGATCTGACAAGTAAACTACTCTATGTTCACTTAACTTATTATAGTTTCCCTCTTTATATTCAAGTCTTTCACCCACTCTGAATTTATCTTGGTGTAGGGTATGAGATGTTGATCTAGACCTAATCTCTCCCATATTGTTTTCCAAATTTCCCAGCAGTTTTTGTCAAATAATGGATTCATGTCCCAAAAGTTGGGCTCTTTGGGTTTATCATACACTGTCTTGCTGATGTCATTTACCCCAAGTCTATTCCACTGATCCTCCCTTCTGTCTCTTAGCTAGTACCATACTGTTTTGATGACCACTGCTTTATAGTACAGTTTAATATCTGGTACTGCTAGGCCTCCTTCCTTCACATTTTTTTCATTATTTTCCTTGATATTCTTGATCTTTTGTTCTTTCAAATGAACTTTGTTATAGTTTTTCCTAATTAAGTAAAAAAGTTTTTTGGTAGTTTGATAGGTATGGTGCTAAATAGGTAAATTAATTTGGGAAGAATGGTCATTTTTATTATGTTAGCTCATCCTACCCATGAGCAATCAATATTTTTCCAATTGTTTAGATCTAGTTTTAATTGTTTGGAAAGTGTTTTATACTTGTGTTCATTCCTGCGTTTGTTTTGGTAGATAGATTCCTAAGTGTTTTATATTGTCTAGGGTGATTTTTTTTTTTACTCACATTTTTTTTAACATTTATTAATATTCATTTTTAACATGGTTACATGATTCATGCTCCTCCTTTCCCCTTCAACCCCCCCCGCGCCCCCCCTACCCATGGCCAATGCGCATTTCCACTAGTTTTGTCATGTGTCCTTGATCAAGACCAATTTCCAAATTGTTGGTAGTTGCATTGGTGTGGTGGTTTCGAGTCCACACCCCCAATCATGTCCACCGCGACCCATGCGTTCAAGCAGTTGTTTTTCTTATATGTTTCCTCTCCTGCAGTCCTTCCTCTGAATGTGGGTAGCGTCTTTACCATAAATCCCTCAGAATTGTCCTGGGTCATTGTATTGCTGCTGGTACAGAGGTCCATTACATTCGATTTTACCACAGAATGTCAGTCTCTGTGTATAGAGTTCTTCTGGCTCTGCTCCTTTCACTCTGCATCAATTCCTGGAGGTCTTTCCAGGTCACATGGAACTTCTCCAGTTTATTATTCCTTTTAGCACAATAGTATTCCATCACCCACATATACCACAGTTTGTTCAGCCATTCCCCAATGGAAGGACATACCCTCCTTTTCCAATTTGTTGCCACCACAAAAAGCGCAGCTATGAATATTTTCGTACAAGTCTGTTTATCTATGATCTCTTTGGGGTACAAACCCAGCAATGGTATGGCTGGATCAAAGGGCAGGCAGTCTTTTATAGCCCTTTGAGCCTGATTCCAAATTGCCAGCCAGAATGGCTGGATCAGTTCACAGCTCCACCAGCAATGCAATAATGTCCCCATTTTGCCACATCCCCTCCAGCATTCATTACTCTCCCCTTCTTTCATTTTAGCCAATCTGCTAGGTGTGAGGTGATACCTCAGAGTTGTTTTGATTTGCATTTCTCTAATTATTAGAGATTTGGAACACTTTTCATGTGCTTATTGATACTTTTTGATTTC
>NC_058131.1:720260822-720268322 GCF_016433145.1 Gracilinanus agilis
TATTCCACGCCTTGCGGTCTTTTAGCGTTGAGGCTGCCAGATCCTGTGTGATCCTGATTGTTGCTCCTTGATATTTGAATTGTTTCTTTCTGGCTTCTTGTAAGATTTTTTCTTTTGCTTGGAAACTCTTGAATTTTGCAATGACATTTCTTGGTGTTTTCCTTTCTTGATCGAATGCCGCAGGTGTTCTATGAATCCTTTCAATGTCTATATTGCCCTCTTGTTGTAGGACTTCAGGGCAATTTTGCTGAATAATTTCTTTTAGTACGGAGTCCAGGTTTCTATTAATTTCTGGTTGTTCTGGAAGACCAATTATTCTCACGTTGTCTCTTCTAGACCGGTTTTCTTGGTCTGTCACTCTCTCATTGAGATATTTCATATTTCCTTCTATTTTTTCAGTCTTTTGACTTTGTTTTATTTGTTCTTGTTGTCTTGAGAGATCATTAGCTTCTAATTGCTCGATTCTAGCCTTTAGGGACTGGTTTTCCTTTTCAATCTGGTCATTTCTAGTGTTCAATTTGCTTATCAGTTCATTTGATTTCTGAGCCTCACTTTCCAATTGCAAGATTCTACCTTTTAAACTGTTATTTTCTTGCCAGATCTCTTCCATTTTCCTCAAAATCTCAGTTTTGAACTCTTCCATAGCTTGTGAGGAGTTTTCCTTATTTGAGGAGGGTCCGGATGCTTGTTTGTTCTCCTCCTCTGTTTGCTCGGTTGTCTGGATTTTCTCTGTGTAAAAGCTGTCGAGTATTAAAGACTTCTTTTTCTTGTTATTATTCTTTCTCTTCTGAACTTCCTGAGGCTGAGTAGCCATCATTAGCCCAGCAGCTTCTCAGATTTATCCTCGTGCTCAGTGTCTGTTCGCGATCTATTGGCTCCTGAGGTCTGAGTTCTGGTTTTTTCCAAGGTCAAGCCCCCTGGTGGGCCCTCTTGCTTGATCCTCTGCTGGAGGTTTCTTTACAAGTCTCAGGGCGCTGCTTCCACAGTCGTATACCTGTCTGCACTGGTTCCCCACTTAGGCTTTAGTTCCTGGCTGTGTCTGCCTCCACCCACGCCTCTGCTCAGCGGGCGCGCGCCCAGCGTCCACTCTCTGCTCCCGCGCGCTCAGATTTCGCGTGCGTTTTTTGACTTAATGGGGTCCTAAGTCTTGCTGCTCTCAGGAACAGGTCCCGGAGCTGCCGATGACTCGATGGGTGCCCCAAACTTGCTCTATTTCTTTTTAGCTGGGTTCGGAGCTATAGATGAGTGTGGAGGGGGTGGGGGTGGGGTGGTTGCTCAGCCCGCGATTTAGTGAGAGCCCTTTATAGCCTGGAAATGTCTCGATTCCACGTATCTTCCGCGCTGTGCCCTGTTGTGGGGTTCCTCAGTTCGTCTGGACTTGTTTTTATGTCCCCTTGAGGAGTTTTGTGTGTTTCGGTCAGGAGAGGTTAAGAGCTGCTTCTTACTCTGCCGCCATCTTAACCCGGAACTCTGTCTAGGGTGATTTTAAATGGTGTATCTCTTTCTACCTCTTGCTGCTCTAATATGTTGGAAATATATAGAAATGCTGATGATTTATGTGTATTTATTTTGTATCCTGCAACTTTGCTAAAGTTGTTGATTATTTCTATAAGCTTCTTAGTTGATTCTCTAGGATTTTTTAAGTATACCATCATATCATCTGCAAAGAGTGACAGCTTAGTCTCCTCATTGCCTATTTTGATACCTTCAATTTCTTTTTCTTCTCTAATTGTTACTGCTAATGTTTCTAGTACAATGTTAAATAATAGAGGAGATAATGGGCATCCTTGTTTCACTCCTGATCTTATTGGGAAGGCTTCTAATTTATCCCCATTGCATATGATGCATGTTGATGGTTTTAGGCATATACTGTTTATTATTTTTAGGAAAGGTCCTTCTATTCCTATACTTCCCAGGGTTTTCAATAGGAATGGATGCTGTATTTTGTCAAAGGCTTTTTCAGCATCTATTGAGATAATCATGTGGTTTTTGTTTGTTAGATTGTTGATATGGTCAATTATGTCGATGGCTTTCCTAATGTTGAACCATCCTTGCATTCCTGGTATAAATCCCACCTGATCATGATCCAGCCATACCATTGTTGTGTTTGTACCCCAAAGGGATCATAGATAAACAGACTTGTATGAAAATATTTATAGCTGTGCTTTTTGTGGTGGTAAAAAACTGGAAAATGAGGGTATGTCCTCCAATTGGGGAATGGCTGAACAAATTGTGGTATATGCTGGTGATATCAGTCATGAGGAATTCCATGTGACCTGGAAAGACCTCCAGGAACTGATGCAGAGTGAAATGAGCAGAGCCAGAAGAACATTGTACACAGAGACTGATACACTGTGGTAAAATGGAATGTAATGGACTTCTGTACTAGCAGCAATGCAATGACCCAGGACAATTCTGAGGGATTTATGGAAAAGAAAGCTCTCCACATGTAGAGGAAAAACTGCAGGAGAGGAAATACAGAAGAAAAACAACTGCTTGAACACATGGGTTGAGGCGGACATGAGTGGGAATATAGACTCAAAACTACCACACCAATGCAATTATCAACAATTTGGAAATAAGTCTTGATCGATTACACATGTTAAAACCAGTGGAAGTGCGCATTGGCTATGGCAGGGGGGAGAGGAGGTGGGGGGGGGTGAAAGGGAAAGTAAAAACATGAATCATGTAACCATGATAACTTTTATAAAAAATAAAAATTATTTTTAAAATAAATAAATAAATAATGAAAATAAAACCATTTTTCTGAGGAGTGCATTGGTTTCACCAGCCCAGGAGTCTAGGACACACACAGAAAATGATAAAGGAAAGGAAGTCCTACCTCAACATCTTTGGCAAGTCTAGCATTGGCTTGAGCACCACCAGCATGGAGAAACCCTTCAATGCTTGAGGTAGCCCTTTCCACTGTGGGACAGCTTTGACTCTGAGGGAGATTTTCCTAATTAAATCGAGCCCAGAGCTTGAGCCCCAAGTGCCTTGGCTGGCTGGCTGGCTATCGGGCTCCCCTCTCCCCTTGTATCTGCCCCTTTTGACCCTGATGATTATTGTATTCCATTCAATATCCCATTGTTGCCACTGAGAATGGTGGATTGTAAGTGTTTAGTTAATGTGAAATTTTCATTTCGGTGAGCTTCCATTAGTATAGGTTGGGTTGGGTCATATCAATCATTTCTTATCCCTCTATGAAGGGAGTTTCAGGGGCTGTGCAACAGGGGTGGGGATGCAAAAGGAAGGGGACAAAAACCCAGTCTTTGCCCTCAGTGAGCTCACAGACGAACGGAGAGAACACTCGAACAATGCAGAATAAATGAACCAAATTCCCAAGCAATGGAGGAGCGTCCCAAAGGGAAGCACTGACACTAATGTGGTTTGGGAAAGACTTCTGGTAGTCTGTTGTT
Source organism: Gracilinanus agilis (assembly GCF_016433145.1). Classification (NCBI taxonomy): domain Eukaryota; kingdom Metazoa; phylum Chordata; class Mammalia; order Didelphimorphia; family Didelphidae; genus Gracilinanus; species Gracilinanus agilis. Next base: position 720,264,242 of record NC_058131.1, read on the forward strand.
TCAGCTCACATCCGCAGGAAGCCAGGGATGCCAAGAGCTGGAGGATTCCAGGCCTCAGGGACAGTCAACATCAATGCCTTGAGCCCAGCGATGGATGGAGAGTCAGAGATGAAGAGCAGCCAGGGAGTCCTTGAACTAGGATCCCAGAGTCCCTGGGGAGGGAGAAGGTGTCAGATAGCAGAGAGCAGTCTATGAAGGATTTCCAACATGAAATAGGATTCTCCCATTGATCTTGGTGCTGAGAGGAGCTCCTGGAGTTTATCGATGGGAGGATGAGTGGGCAACATGGCCACACCTGCCCTCAGCTGAAGGGAAGAGAGATTAGGTTAGCCTGATGGTGTGAAGGGGGAGCCTCAGGAGGCCAGATGAAAGGAACCAGAGGCTGGGAAACTCCCTGGCCAGTCATGGTTGGCCTTCTCACACTGGAAAGGCTCACCTGAAAGACTGTTACATGGTAGAGGGATCAACCCTGCTCTGCTTGGCCCCAGAAATCCGAACAGGAGCAAGGGAAGGGAGGAGCGGGGAGAGGTGGCCAAGAGGCCAATTTAGAGCCCCCAGTGCCTTGGCTGGCTGGCTGGCTATCAGGCTCCCCTCTCCCCATGTATCTGCCCCTTTTGATCTTGATGATTATTGTATTCCATTCAATTGGAATTCCATTCCATTATTGGATGGCAGGAAGATCTTCCCACCACTGGGGCTGTCCTTAAGAGGAGAAGGTGCTTCAAACAGAGGGAGAGGCTACTTGCTGACCACATGGTAAAGGAGATTCTTGGGGAAGATAGGTCAGACAGGGGCTGCTGAGATCCCTACCAGCTCTGAAATCCTGGGCTCCCATGATTCTCTAGTGTAAATGCCACTTCCCATGCACACATCATGAGTAGAAATCTATTCCAAAGGACTTCGTTTCCCTCCCCTCATCTTTCTACGTCCCTCCTGGCCTCCAGATAGACATCTTACCTTAAAAGGAGAATCGAAAATAGAATTTGGGACGTTTGTATCAGGAGGCTTGGGTTCAAATCCTGCCTCAGGCACTAGTGGTGAGACTCCTAGCCCCATTCTCTCAGCTGTAAAATGGAGCTGCTCATTCTTGCACTCCCCATCTCACAGGCTTGTCAATCAATGGACATGAATGTATTAAGCACTTACGATGTGCAGGCACTGGGCCAAGTAATGGCAATACAAAGAATGGAATTATGATTCAAAGAAACGGGGGGCTTCCAGCACAGTGCTTCAAAAACCTTGAAGTGGCTGGAATTTGAGGCACCGTGGTCAGCCAAAAGGGGGGTGGGTAGGGTATTGTCAATGCCAAGGAAAGAGCTGCATGAGGAGCCAACTCGTCTGAGTCTAAAGCTTGACCCTGATGTTTGGTGACTAAATCCTCTCACCTCTGAGGGTCTCGGTTTCCTCAACTGCAAAATGAAAGAGGGGTTGAATAAGTTGACCTCTAACTCCAAGATAGTCCAGTGAGGAATAGGACCTGGGCTAGAAGGCCGGGCCTGCCCTTTGCAATCTCTGGACCCTTGGGCAGGTCCCCTGGCATCTCTGGGTTTTTGGTTTCCTCCCCCTCCCAAAGCTAATGGAGTAGTCGCTAACGTGCCTTCCAGCCTTCGGTCAATGTTCCAAGTAGTCCTGAACCCCCTCCATGGCCCAGAATTCCATCCTCACTTCAGGACTACAAACATTTCTGCAGAGACTGGCAGAGGAGAGAGTTTCCTTAGGGAAGCTCCTGGTTGGCATTCATCTGAAAAGAGAATCTAGTACCTCGAGTCCTAGATCCTCCTTCAGAAGGGTCAACAGCAGTGACCCGCGTGGCCTGATGCATACACTGAAAAGGAACTGGAATCCTGGCATTTTCTGCCATGATCTGAGAGGCTGCCACAAGGTTCCTCTTTACCCTCACAATCTAGAAAGCTCCCAACTCGCTGAGCAGGGCCAGGAAAGGTAGGAGGCACCGAACAAGCACCTGACTTTCGACAAGGATTTTAACTTTGCAAAACATTCGTGCCCCCATTATTTCATCTTCATGCAAATAAGTGAGCTGAGCTGTCAGTCAAATCATGGCACCCTCAGCCAAAGAAAGCAGCAGAGCACCCAGAAAAGGCGAGGCCTTTGTTTTGGAGAAATAGAATGGGTTTGTGTGAAGGGGGCTGGACAGAAAGGTCGGAGAAACCTTTAATCCCAGTTCTGGCTTGGATTTACCAACTCTGGGACCCTGAGGAAGACATGTCCAGCTCTCTGGGCTTCATTGTTCCCATATGCAAAATGGGAATAACTTTTTATTACCCAGTGAACTCCAAAGCACTGACTTAGTCAACAATGCCAGAAGCTTGAATATGAGGGATCACCCACTTCTTGGCAGAGAGGGGAAAGCCTGGAAGTGCCAAAGGAACCTGGATTTCCAGAGGCAATCAATATCGAAGTCGGCTTCCTATAACTATCTTTGTGTGTTACAAGGAAAGACTTATTTTTCTTCGTGGGGAATTAGGGTGTGGATGGGGGTGGTGGTGGTGATGACATCAAGGGATGCTGAAAATAAAGGAAGAAAAGAAAGTGCCTTAATGAATCCTCAAAAAATAAACAGCGGAAAGCAGAAGGAAATCTCAACACAAACAACCATATTAAGCTTTTTTTTTCCAGGCATTTTTTAAATTTTTTTTATATTTTATTTTTTAGAAACATTTTCTATGGTTACATGATTCATGCTCTTACTTTCCCCTTCACCCCCCTTCACCCCTCCCCCATATCCAACACGAAGACTTATTTACATAGAAAGGATTGAAGTTGTATACAGTGGTTAAAAAAACAAGCACGATATGACAGAGAGCTTACTGTTCTCATAGAGAGTCTCTTCTTGCTTCTCTTTCTCCATTGAAATGTTTGGGTTTGTTGGTATTCTCTAGTTCACAAGAAAAAGAAAAAGGAATTGCTTGAGGAGATGATCCAGCCTCTTTTCCTGGGGAGCTCCCTACCTCCAGAGATAGCCCCCTCCATTCTCAGACAACTTCCCTTGTTACAAAGTCTCTCTGTCCAGTTAGAGCGTCTCCATCCCTGCCTTCCTAAGTCTAGTCTCTAAAACCAAGTCAAGTAAGTCCAGTCTTCTAAACAGTCCATACGTTTCTCCCCTCCAAGCCCCCATCACGTTGGCTGGTCTTCTCTAAAGTTACCCTTCTCCGGGCTAATTTCTCCAATTCCTTGGATAGATCCACGTGAGGGACAACCTTGGGGACGCTTAGGATTCTGGGTATTCCCCCCGAGTGTCCCTCCTAACATGTGGTTTCCAGCTCTCCAACGTTAGCTTGCGTCCCCAGACGTAGGCAGTGAGTCATCATCGGCTCCCCTAATCCAGACTCTGGGCAGTTGGGGAGGCGTTTTATTCCCGGATCAGCCTTCTGGGCCACCACATCGCACCAGCATCACCAACTCCAGCTGAACCTCCAGTCACCCATCGCCTTGTTAAACAAACCGGGAGGTGTCTGGATTGGCTGAGGGAACGGGGCGTGCTTCGCCTGAAGAAGGAGAGGGAGGATCATCAATTTAAAGTGCTTTACAGTTTTGTGGTGAAGGAGGGATTAGACTCTTCCTGCCTGAACCCCGAGGACAGCAATAGCAGTAGAGCTAGGGATGGTGTTGGCTAAGTCGGAAGGGTCAGGTTTTGGGCTCACACACACTTCCGCCTCCATTGATGTGGTTGCAAAGGGAGCAGAATGTAAGTGTGGCGGGTAAAGTAGGTGCTAATGAACTTTTCTCCAACTCTTTTCAGCAACTGACCATAAATCCATAATACATTTAAGAGGATTTCAGGCTTTGGCCACTGGAAGAAAGCAAGTCATCCCAAATGGGAAGCATCTTCGGAATGGCTGAAAGACCAGCCGTGTAAAAGAAGACTACCGGCAGCAAGTGGAAATCCTAGCTCAGGAGTGATTTGTGAGAGAGGCCCCTTTGGGAAGGGGGCCAAAGGAAATTACTCATTCGCTCTCCTCCTTACCAGCTCTTCCCATCTATCATGTCATTAAAGCCACTGGACCAGTAATCATTAGAATAGCTGGGATTTATAAAGACTTTAATATTTGTAAAATCTCTT
>NC_058131.1:720270822-720387139 GCF_016433145.1 Gracilinanus agilis
TTCCCAGGGTCACAAAACTAATAAGTGTCTGAGATTAGATTTGAACTCACAAAAATAAGTCTTCCTGACCTCAGGCCTAGTGCTCTATCCACTGTGCCACCTAGCTGCTCCCATTAGTGGATTAGTATGGTACATGGTAGCTAGGATGCAAATACAAAAAATGATGCCATTCGGATCCGTCTTCCTATGATAGAGATCACAATCCCTTAAACTTTTGTGATTCCCCTCACCTTCTTCCCCCCAAATCATCCCCTAGTGGCCAACATTTTTGGCAATGTGCCTCTAGGAGGTTAGCATGGTCGGTCCCTGCAAACAGACAAAGTGGCCATGTCTGATATACTAGACTCTGCATAGGATCCTAGACTGAGCATCAGACTGGCCCAAACCCTTTATTTGACAGATGGGAAGTGATTTGTCTACACTCTAGTAGATAGGGAGTAATCAGCAGAGTTGAAAGAATCAGGTTCCCTGCCTTCAGAGTCTGAGCTCTTTCCAACTTTCCTCACTTCCTCTAATCAAAAGTTCTCCATCTTGGTAGGACCTTTCAGCACTTGGACTCTGCCTAGGTAACCTCCAGAATTCAGAGTGTTTAGGCCACAGCATGGCAGTGTGGGAGGACTGTACCAGGAAAGTCATTCCATGAATGAAGACACCAATAAACAGAGCCAAATGGAGCCAGAGGACCTGAGTTCAAACATACCCAAGACTTGTCATTTATTCTCTGTGCCACCTGGGCAGCCACCTTCTGTGCCTCTATTTCTTCATCCGTAACATAGGAACATTGGTCAAGTTATCTCTAAGGTCAGTTTCCAAAACCATGATGATATGAACTCCAGACTCCCTGACTACCCAGGGCAATGCAGCAATGAACAAGCCAAAGTATTCCCCATCCAGAGCCAAGTTACAATTCATTTGGTAGATACTCGTACATGTTTTGCATCAAGTATTTCCTCTCTTCCCGTACAGCTGTTTTTGGGTCCCTAAATCAAGACAAAAGAATCCATCCTCATGTTCTGGCCGCAGGTTCTTGAGTCAAACTGAATTCTCTCTTTTCCTCTCTTCTTCTCCCCACAGCAAAACCTCAGAATAGTTTCATGTTGGAGCTGGAGGGATATTGGTGACAGGTGTGTGCATTTAATTGCAGAGACTGTACATTCATTTGAAATGGGGAAAAATTCATTCTTCAGAGCAATATTGTGAAATCATGAAAAATTCTATTTTCAGAAGGCAGAATGTTGGCTTAAATGCATTTTTTGCATAATCAAAACCATTTTAATTATGGTGGTTGACACCGAGATAGAGCTTCTCAATTAGAATTTTTACATTTATCAGCCATCAGTCAAACTTGCCCATAAATATTGCGAGGGGTATATAATCTTGGAAGGGTGGAGGTTCACTCCAGTGGGGGAGGTACAAGCCAGTTGTGCCTTCTTATCTTGTGGAGTCCTTGCCCATTTCTTTCCATAGAGCCTCCGTAGATCATAGGATCATAGTTCTAAAGACAGAGAGCCAACTAGTCCAACACCTTCATTTTATAGATGAGAAAACCAGGGGGTAGAAAGGGAAAGTGACTTGGAGTCACATGGATAATGAAGGAAAGCATCAATTTAGGGCCGATAGGGGTCTAAAGAATCACCTAGTCCCACATCCTCATTTGCAAATGAGAAACTGAGGTCAGTGACTTGGAAAGGATTGTATAGCTAGCTTATGAGTACCTGAGGCAAGATTTGAACCCAGACTTTTCAGCTTTCAAGTGCAGAATTTTATATACTATTCCACGCTACCCCATGGTAGAGCCACCCACATTTCTGGAGACCTTGATCTACATGTTAAATATTTTGTGGAGTCCAGAATTACCATTCTGAGTGTATTCATCTATTACCCCACCCCACCTTCTCTTGTGGCTCACTGCGGAGGGAAGTATCGAAGTGTGGTCAGTGGTATGGGTGAGGGTTAAGGTTAGTCAGTGGTTTACAAGTGTGGGTAGGGTCTACCACAATGGAAAGATTTCTATCACATTCCATCATATGATGCTTAAAGACCAGCCAAAGTGAATAGAAGAGTCTCATCACCAGGAAGGTGCTCTACCCAATAGAATTATAAGTAGGGCGGACAACTCAAGCTTTAGACTTGGCTTAGAAGTTCAAAGGGTTATGCCTTGGAAACTGGTGGTTTGCTCACTCCCCAAAGTCTCCTTTGCTAACTAGCCCTCCCCACGGGCTCTTCTAGACCTCCCCAGGACCAGAATTCCCCAGAAGGGATTAGTTCAGTGCAAATGCTCTTACTAACAACTGTGGACCATAGGGTCTGGCAAAGTGGTGCAGTGGGAGCCCTCCACTCATTTTTAGACACCCCCAACTGAGAAAGAGGAGCAGGGACCTCAAGCAGAGACCAGAAGAAAACCTGAAGTCCTTTGATGAAAGAGAGCCCAGGACTCTCCTGCTAGGCAAGTCTCACCAGGGTTAGGGAGCAAGGTGGGAGGGAGGAATTTGCCCTCTGCTAAGTTCCAATTCAAACTAATTACTCTTACTAACTAGCTACTAGGGTCAGGAACTGAGTCTCTTCCTGGTGCATCTAAATTTGGGTGCCCTGATGCAAAGTCCAAGTGACCCTATCACGAGACCACAGATTTCAAGCTTGGGGAGACCACAGAGGCCACCTAGTCTAATCTCTCATTTTACTGATTATGGAAACTAAGGCCCAGGGAGATTCAGTGAAACACCCAAGTAAAATCCCACAGGTAGCATTCAGGTTTACTTTACATAGTACTTTTACATAGTCATTTAATTCATTCTTTACAACACTGTGAGGTAGGTCAGATTGTAAGATGCTCTTTTCTATAACCCCGGTGCTTAGCACTATATCTGGAACTCAGCAGGTGCTTAATCAATGTTTATTGATTATTCGATTGAGGTAGGTGCTGTTATCCTCATTCTATAAATGAGGGAATTGAGTCTGAGAGGAGATGAATGACTTATCCAGGATAACTAGATGGCAAATATTTCCTACTGTGTACCAAGATCTGTGCCAAGCCCTGGGGATACAAGGAGAAAACAAAGTCACTCTGTGCTCTCATGGATCTCACAGTCTGATGGGAGAGACAATATGCAAACAGTTGTGAACAGACAAGCTATAGACCAAATGAATGAATTGGAGATCATCTCAGAGGGAAGGCAATAGCATCAAGGGGGATAAGGACAGGGTTCTTGTAGGAGGTAGACCCTGAAGGAAGTCCAAGAAACCAGGAGGGGGAAATGAGGAGGAACAGCCAGAGAAAACACCCAAAGCCAAGAGATGAAGGGTCTTGTGCAAGGAACAGCCAGGAAGTCAGTATTGCTGGGCTGAAGAAAGTAGGGGTGGAAATTGTAAGCAAACTGGAAAGGAAAGGAGAGATCAGGTTATGGAAGATTTTTCATTTGATCTGGGAGCCAAGAGGAATAACAGAGATACTTGGCCACTGAGGCAGGATTTGAATGCAGGTTTTCTTGACATCAGACTCAGCATTCTGCTCACTGCATCCCCCAGCTGCCTCTCCTATTCAGCCCACTTTCCACTGCACTATGCTCCATTAGACAGTTAGAAAATTAAGCAACAAATATTTATTTAGCACTTCTAATGAGTCATACAAAACACAGCCCTTCCCTCGAGGAGCTTACAATCTAGCTGGAGAGATGGTCTAGACGCATGGAAAGGGAAAGGACCAAGTGAGAGTTAAAAAAAAAAACAAATGAGAAAAATACAAGAGGCATCTCAGGGCAGGAACTTGACCAGTACCAAAAGAATGCTGCACATAAATAGGGCCAGGAGTTCAAAGGCAGATGAGATTTCTCTGTCCTGAATCTATTTAGAAAAAGTTCATTAAGTACTTACAGCTGGAAGACAAAAGTAAAGCCAACAAGACCCAGAGTGATGGTGTTGTTATTGTGATGATCAGTCAACCGTCGCAACTTCCCTGCCCTATCGACAAGATCCAGGAAACCACATCAGAGACTACAAGCTCAGTTGTGGTTTAAAGAGTACTTACCGACTCTGTGGTTCAGCTGTTTTCAGTAGCGTCTGACTCTTCGTGACTCCTTTTGGGGTTCTCTTGGCAAAGATCCTGGAGTGGTTTGCTATTTCCTTCTCCAGTTCATTTTCCAGATGAGGAAACTGAGACAAACAGGATGAAATGACTTGCCCAAGGTCATTCAGTGTAATGATCATTGAGGGTAACAGTAGAGATGATATACTGGCTCAGAGGAAATGAAGCAAAAAGCCCCAGATGTCAGGAGAGCTTTTAGCCTCTCTTTGGTGCCACCAGGAAGTCTGTGGATATAATCAGACTTCCTTCAGAATTCCCACAACCAATCACAGTATGTTCCTTAGGAAAACTAGTTTCCTGGCAGTCAACTGCTGGTCAATTGATGTTAGATAAATTATTATTGTAAATATTGATGATAAAGATTATAACTCATCTGACTGTGAATGGTTGGAAATCAGCCACTGCTTCTGAGGTTGAAGCTGGATACCTCTCTGTCCCTTCAGACTTCCCTGAAAAATTTTTGTAGCTGCCTCTTTCACTGTTGTTGTCAGGTCAGCTCACAAAAGGTCGGTAGATTATTTAGCTTATAACAAAGAATTACATGCTCAATCACATATTTTTATAATGTGTTTCTGCTCCCACAGTTCTTTCTCTGGATGTGGACAGCATCTTTCTCATAAGTCCCTCAGAATTGTCCTGGGTCATTGCATCGCTGCTAGTAGAGATGTCGGTTACATTCGATTGTGCTACAATGTATCAGTCTCTGTGTACAATGTTCTTCTGGTTCTGCTCCTTTCACTCTGCATCACTTCCTGGAGGTCTTTCCAGTTCACACGGAATCCCTCCAGTTCTTTATTCCTTTCAGCACAATAATATTTCATCAGGTTGGAGAAACTTCTACAATTCTAAGATTTACTCAAAATTAAGTAGCAAAAATCTAGCTCCTCTACTTATTAAGTGATTCCTGGCAAGCCATTTAGTCAATTGGATCCTCAGATTACTCATCTGTAAAATGGGGATTAAACTAATACTGGCACTATATATAATCCCAGCTACTGTGAGGAGAGCACTTTGCAACTCTTTAAGGCCATGGAGATATGAATTATTACTCCTGGCAACCTTCAAGATGGCAATTAGCTCCACTTTCTCAGTTAGCTTCCCACACGGGATTCAGAAGGAACTGCCATTTGTGGCCACCCACAAGAGGTGTTTACCTGGAAAACAGGTCAACCTCTTCAGGGTTTGCAGTGGCTACAGACAGAAAGCACAGTGGATAGAATGGATGCAAGAGGAGGATCCTCATGATAGAAGAGAATGAAAACTAGTGGATCCTGAGAAATCATAGGGAAATTGATTGAGAGGGTCTTTTCTTGGGAGCTAGCTTGGGTGGTGATGGGACAGGAGGACTCAGGGCTCTCTTGATGTAATCAGGGACAGGTTACCACAAACAAAGCCAAGGAACTTCAGAATTGTGGTTGGATAAGACCTTGGAAACCACTTCCAACCTGGACCTCACTAAACTTGTCCCTGGGCCCTCATTTGAAGCATTTACAGCTCAGTAGCCTCAGTTAGCCAGAACTTGATCATATGAACCCAACCCAGAAATATTTCTTCTTTGAGAGCTGAAAGTGGATTTGTTCCAACAGTGTGCATTATAGAATCACGAGGGATGGCACAAGAAGGTAAAATGAGGGATCGTGGAAGAACAGAGGAATGGATGGATGGATAAAAGGCTTTTATAAAGTACTTATTGGGTGCCAAGGACTGTGGGAAAGAAGCAGAGACAAATTCAAAAGTAGAAACTGGGCCTGCTCTCAAGAAGTAAAAAGGAGGGGGCAACTGGGTAGCTTAGTGGATTGAGAGCCAGGCCTAGAGACGGGAGGTCCTAGGTTCAAATCTGGCCTCAGACACTTCCCAGTTGTGTGACCTTGGGCAAGTCACTTGATCCCCATTGCCTATAAAAAAAAGAAGTAAAAAGGGGAGAAAAGATATGGTACAGGAGCCAGGCACTTTGTCAGGAAAGTTAGAGGGATGGTGAGCAGGATCGAGGTAGGGTAGATGAGCAAACCCTTTCTTTGAAATAGCAATATGGATTTGTTTATGGGTCCAGAAATGAATGGGTGGTTGGCAGTTTCACAGGACAGCAAGGCAGCTGGCAATAAGATGGATGGGGACCAAAATAGGGACAAGGGGAGAAGGGGAAAAGCATTTATTCAACATCCTAAGCACTTTTTTTAACCCTTACTTTCCATCTTAGAATCAATAGAGTACACTGATTCCAAAGCAGAAGTGAGTTTAGAGCTAGGCAACAAGGGTTAGGTGACTTGCTCAGGGTCACACAACTAAGAAGTGTCTGAGGCCAGATTCAAACCTAGGAAGTCCCTTCTCTAGGCCTGGCTCTCAATCCACTGAGCCACCCAGCTGCCCCCAAGCTGAGCACTGTTACAAACATTTGATCTCATTTGATCTGATTTGAATAAAATGCACTGTTGGAATAAAATCTGTTGGAACTAGATAATGGGATAGGGGCAGCCATCACTCCTCAGCACAGGCTGGGAATCCTAACAGAGCACTGATTATAGCTGGAAGGGACTTCAGGGCTCATCTAGACCAAATCTTTTCATTTTACAGGTAAGGAAACTGAGGAGAAGAAAGATCAAAGTAGCTGGCCCAAAGTCCCCCAGATTATGGGTAACCCCCATTTATTCCATTTCTCAAAGTCACTAGATGCTTTGGAAAGGTTTGGCTTCGAGTCTGATGGCTTGAGTCTCAGCACCATCACAGACTCAAAGGTGGGTAACTCAGGACGAGTCACTGATAACTTTGAGCCTCAGTTTCTTCAGCTGTCAAATGAGGATAACAATAGCTGCCATCCTGCCACTCCTCTGGGACCTTGTGAAGACTAGAGTAGCTGCAAAGTACTTTCTGGATGGAATTCTTTTTCTCCCCTTGGGCACACACTTCTCCAGAAGAGACTCGAGGCTCAGGGCCTGCCGGCTGCTGTCTGCCCTTGGCCTCAGGAGGAAGCCTGCAGGCCGGTCCTCCTGTGTGCAGAGGAAGCCAGAAGTCACCACGAAGGGGCTGTCTCCAGCAAGCAGCAGCCTTCACTAAACCAAACATTTCTCTGAACATTGGGTCAGGGGTCAGGAAACAGCAGCTCCAGGGGGTTTGTTTGGAATCTGGCTGCCTTCGGAAGCCCCGAGCGAGGGGCCAGGCTACTGGAGCCTGATTGGCAATGGCAAATGTTTACAAAGTCCCTACTTTGTGCTGAGTCCAGGGATGGCCACCGGCAGAGAAAGAAAGTTAGGAGAAGACACAGTCCCTGCCCTCATGGAGCTCACAGTCCAGAAGAGGGACCAGATGTTGATGTAGGTCAAGAGAGTTACGAGTGTCCACAGTGAAAAGATGAGCCTTTTGGACATCAGAGGACCCGGGTTTGAATCCTGCTTATGCCATTTGCTACCTATGTGAACAGGGCTTCTCTGAGCCTCAGCTTCCTCTTCTGTAAAGTGAGGAATTTTGGACTAGAATAAGACTTTCAAGCTCAAGACCCATAGGCTGAAAAGCAACCCTCAGAATCCCAAATCCTGCCTGAGACAGATTCAAATATAATTGGGCAGCGTTTAACAAAAGAAATAAAATCAACTACAATATAGATAGCGTCAATCTGTGATTTTTCTTAGTCAATGTGCAGCCACAAGTCAGAGTTTAGAACTCTGGACTAGATACCCTTCTGGCTCCAAAGTCTTGACCTCAGCCGAAGCATCAAGGCACCCTGAGGGAGAGATATGACTTAGCTGAAGACAGTGGGGTCAAACCACTGTGACGTCCACCCTTGCCTCTTCTCAGATTTCAACGGAGACAACCCAGGACCGTGGCCATGAGACTAGAGAGGAGAGGATGAGGAAGGCAAGAGATGGGACCTGATAACTGCATAAGAGGTGAGGGAGAGATGAAGTCTTGGAGGTAAACTGAGGCACTTAATAAAGTCCAGATATTTCACATGATTGCACATGTAAAATCTAGATGAGATTGCCTGCCATATGGGGGGAGAGAATTCAAGACTCAAAATTCTTTCTAAAACATTGGAAACTTTTCCCATGTAATTGGGGGAAAATAAAAGAAAATTTAAAGAAAAAGAAAAAATGAAATCCAAATCAAGAACAAGTTTGAGAGGAAGAAATGAAGTTCAACCCCTGGAGAGAAATGTTTTAAAGACTTCGGAGAAGAGGCCATGAAGGAACATAGTGACCCAGGACTTATCCCATCCCTGGGAGAGAAGGAGAAGGAATGGGAGTTAAGGAGGCTGTCATCAGAGAAACCAGAGAGAAGAAAGAAAGGAGGGCCCAGGCTCAGCCTTGGAAAGACAGCCACAATTAAAGGAGGTCGAGGAGAGAGAGACCCAAGCAAGCAAATGCTATGGGAAGCTGGTGTCTCCCAAGAGGAAGAGCTGCACAAAAGTCAAGAAGAATGAGGCCTGAGAAAAGAGAAGTCACTTGGAAGGTCACTAATGAGCTTGGGGAGAACGGTGCCAGGAGAGCGATAGAGATGGAGTCCTCCTTGAGGTTAAGAAGTTAAGGAGAGAGAAGGCAGTAAGTCCGTGGGAGTCAGTGGTGGTACTGAGTAGAGTGACTTTTCAAGGAGTTTAGAAGAAGCAGTGGGGAAGAGGGGAGAGAGAATTGGGGCTAGAATGATTTGGAAGACTAGAAAGCTGAAGGGAATGTAGACAAACAAACAGAGGGGCATCAAGGCAGAGGGAAAGATGAACAAATGCATCCAGTTTGCACCAAGTGCCTATTCTCTCTCAGATGCCATGTTAGGCACTGCAGGAGCAAGGTCAAACATCATGGCTCCCTCCCAGTTGTACTTCTGACCTTCCTGACTTCAGCATCCATCAGTCCTAGTTGCCTGCTGACCACTCTAGACTGCCTGCCTGCTACCTCTTCCCTGATTGGACATCGACACCATGCATCCTCTGCAGTCTCACCCTGGAACACCTCTCTGCTCTGCTAGCCCCTTCTCCCATTGGTGCATTCCTTCACCATTTGGGGGGAGGCTGTTGGTGAGTCCCTCTGTTTGGGGGAAAGTGCCAGGTTGGCTATCCTGCATTATCATCCTGATTGTGCTTCTGACTCTTCAGATTTCCACACTGTGCCTCCACATGGAGTAGCTTCACATCCACACACATCCCGACCTCCCCACCCATCTTCCTTTTGCATTGCCTTCCATCATTCCATGGTAAGTCTCCTGAGGGCATGAGCTGTTGGGGCTGGGGACGGGGAGGGTTTAATTTGTATTTGTATCCCCAGAGCTTAGCACAGTGTCTGGCATAGAGTAAGTACCTAATAAATGCCTCTTGCAATGTTGCCTCAAGAGAGCATTACATTGAAAGAGAGAGTCAAGTACCTATGTAAGCATATGCAGAGTTAATCAAATTCCAGGTAGTTTGGGAGGAATGAGGAAAAGCTTCAAGTAGAAGCTGGGGCCTGAGTTGTGTCTTGAAAAAAGAGTGAGGATGGAGTACATTGAACTAGCCAGTGTAAAAACATGATCAAAGGTGCCATGCACAAAGAATAGAGAACAAACTGTTTAGAAAGATGGGATCCTGAAGCAAGGTCTCAGAGGACCTGGGAGATAAGGGGATCAAGGGAACAAATAGATGGATTAATTTTGGTGAGGAGGAAGGCCATTTTTCTGAAATAAATAAATGAGAGAGAATGAATGAAAAAGCTTTTTTATTAAATTCTCACTCTGTACCAGGCACGTTCAAGGTCTTGAGGATACAAACCAAAAGGAAGAGAGTCTGTGTCCTCAAGAAATTTTCATGCTAACAGCAGAAGACACTAAATATGATGCCTGGTGGCTAGGGAAGGAAGTTTTGGGCTTTGGGGGGGGGGTCACCGGGATGGTGAGAGAAACCATAGGACAGACCATTGACATTCAGTTTACAAGCAATGATAGGACTGATTTGATTCCTTCTCACCTGGAAGTGAGATGTTAGGATAGATGTGCAGGGCAGATGGCAAGATGTATTGGGTAGGTGACTGTGGATAGAATGTGAAGCATGATCTGGAGTGGGCTTTCTTCTCAGGATTACCTCTCCCAAATGGAAGTCTGATCCAGAGAGGGTTGTCCCATTGGGGAGAGAAGAGAAAGCAGAACAGTAGTCATGGGAAATGTAAGTGTGAAATCTGGTAGTATGGTAGTTGGCTAGAAGAAGAAGAAGAAAAAGGTTTAGAACAGTTTGTGGGAAATGAAACAAAGAGCCAGTGATAGTGAAGACCTGGTTGAAGCTGGACAATGTGAATTCATAGTAGGTGAAGCTAACACAGTTTAGTGACTTCCTCCAGCAAATTATGAGCATCTCTGAAACAAGAGTAGAGAAATCAGATAGTAGGAGTTACCCAAAGAGAATTCCAAGGTTAGAAAGGATGTTGACTGGGGCAATGGCTTCGAGGGTGAAACATTCAAATGTCAGATCATTTAGTCCAAGGAAGTCATCTTGGGGAAAAATAGCCCCTCTTCCTCATTAATAGTTATGGTGTTTGGCATGGAGGGACACCTAATTCTAACTTTGTCCTTGCGCCATCTCTCATGTCCTCAGTGAATGTCGATCCATGCTGAGAGAAGTAAGGCAGAATATCAAGATGTGGGGAGAACCCGGCATGAGGTATGACCACCCCTGTGTATTGTCAAGCTAGACTGGAGTAAAGTTCCTGCATATGGAAGATTTTCAACTAGGAAGTCAGAGTCCAAAACCAAGGTGCTCTCTTCAGAAGCAAGCTAGATTTCAGCAGTTCTGTAAGATGGAAGAAATGTGGGAGGAAGTGATCTAGAATGAAAAGAATTTGCTAACAATAGAGGAAGTTTCTAAAGGGCACTGTAGAAAGGAAGGAAAGAAGAGAAAAGGGACTAGGAAGGGCTAAAGATGAGTTTACTATGAGGGTGGGGAAAGGTAGCAACCAGTGGATGACTGCCATTCTTTGCCTTTATCATTGGATACCTGACACCTCCTGCTGACTAGTCCAGAAATATTATGTGATGTGGATAATAAACAGGGTGCTGGCATAAGTGTGCCTTAGCCTCAGTGTAAAGGGGGGATTTGAAGGGACCTTATGGCAAAGGGACCCTGTGAAGTGACAACTCAGGGATCTGAGTCTAATTTTTTTATTCTGGTCATGCATCTATCTTAACCTTTTGTGGTATATGGTACAAGATTATAGTCTACACCTATTTTCTGCCAAACTTCTCCATTGGATAATCTGTGCACTACTAGAAGAGGAAACATACCCCCATATTGGAACCTAGCTAATATCCTGGCTACTACCCTAGTTATAAAACAACTTAAAGCTTACAAGGTTTGAAAGGGGCCTTAGTAAAATGCATTACTCCTAGGATAAAATACAAACTCTTTTTTTTTGGCATTTAGAGTCTTTCCAATATAGCTCCCACTTGGGTTTCCAGATATATTATAATTAGTCCCCTTTAAGAGCTTTAGTCTCCTTGCTATTTCTCACATACAACATTCCATCTCTCATCCCTATACCTTTGCCTAGTATTCCCCTAGTATTCCTAATATTCTTGGCATGCCCTCCTCCATTGTCTCTGGCCTTTAACATCTCATTTCCTTCAAAGTTTAGACAAAATGTCGCCTTCTACATCAGGTTTCTAGTGATTTGATTCCCTGGCTGTTCTGTTTCCCTCCCCACCCCCAAGCAATTTGTGCACCTTTACTTTGTGAATACTTTGAATTAATCTATGTGTGTACCTGTTGTTACAATCAAATATAGAATCATAAATCTAGAACTTTGGAGACAGAAATCCAATTTACAGATGAGGAAGCTAGTTATGTGACTTGCCCAAGGTCACAAAAGCATTAATTATCGGAGGCAGGATTTGAACCCATGTTCTTTGACTCCATATCAACTGCATATAATATATTGCCTCTCTCTCTGCTTTGATCTCAAAGTTCCCAAGGGGTTTTTCCCTCAAAGCTGCAGACAATCAGCTAAACACTGATCTTCCTTATGAATATTTGTATCACCCTACTAAATGGAGAACAATTCAAAGAGTAGTTGACATCACTTCCTAGTGTGTTTTCAACAAAGACCTGGAAGAAGGAAGGAAATAAGCTCTAAATACTTAGTGCCTCAGGCACTGTGCTAATGCTAGAGATACAAATGCAAGCAAAAAGAACAGCCCCTGCCCTCGAGGAGCTTATATTCTATTGGGAAAAGTCAACCTACCCTGGGAGCTGAAAAGTATGTGAGAGAGCTAAAGCGTTTCTACTTTATTCAGTAGTTAATAGGGAACCATGGGAAGGCTTTTGAGAAGAGGAATGCCATGACCACATCACCAAATGAAGAAGATTAATCTGAAAATAACCAAAGATTGAAAGGGGGAGAGGCTGAAAGCAGAAGGACCTTTTAAGAAGCCATCACAATCCTATGATAATAAGGTGATAATGAGGGTCCATAGAGACTCCATTGGTGACAGTGGAAATAGAAAAGTAAGGGAAGGTGGGTGAGAGATATTGGTCAGGAAGATTGGACTTGGCCATGGCAATAGATGAGATGTAGGCACTGGGAAAGAGGGAAAGAGCAAACCCCAAAGTTTCCAAATACGGGTAATGGACTAATTACTGGTAGGAATGAAGTTAAAAAGAGGAAGCTATTTGGGAAGAAAGATAATAAATTCAGCCTGGGACATGTGAATTTGACTTTGCAATGGAACATCTAAGTGAAAATACCCAGGAGAGATTTGGAAAGAAAAGCCTGTGGCTTACAGGAAAAAGTCAAGACTGGAGATGTAGCTTGGAGAGTCATCCGCATGAGAAACAATAAGTGAAGATGAGGCAATGCATGAAACTGGCAAAGGATGGAGCAGAGAGAGAGAAGAGGACCAAGGATGGAGCCGAGGGGGCCAACATTAAGGGGCTGGAAAGCAAAAGGGCCCATGAAGAAAAGGGAATTGTTGTTAGAGGATGGAGCAGGAGTAGGAGAGCACAGGGCCAGAAAAAGGGAGAGAACCTGAGAGGAAGAAGTGGCCTGCAGTGCTAAATGCTGAAAGATAAGTGAAGATGAGGACTGAGAAAAACTCACCAAACCATGGTGTTGAGAGTTGGATCTAGAGATGGAAGCCAAACTGCCGCCAAGTTAAAGAGGAAGTGGGAGATGAAGAACGGGGCACATGAGTCATAAATGATGTGATCATCTTTAAGGAAGAAAGGAAGAGAGGGTTGGAGTGAAAGCTGGATGAGCAGTACTCACTCTCTAGGGAAGATTGGGGATAGGGGTTGTTTTCTTTGCTTTTTTCAGAATTGCAGAGACCTGAGTTGGCTCAGAGGCAGCCAGATAAGTGGGTTGGGGGCAGAGGGAGAGAGAATTGCAGACATGCATTACTAGCACATCTAGCCCCAAGCCTTGTTTCTTTTCTATCGTTATTGTCTATTTTCAGAAAATGTCTAGAGCAGTGTTAGGCAAACTACTGCACGAGGGCCTGATGTGACCCCCTGAAATGTTCTATCCCGCCATATGGCATTATTCCTAATCTGATGAATACATTGAGTAGGATACAATTCAATAAAACTTCGAAAGAGTTGCCTTAGAAACAGACTGACAGAGGAGCATTTCCTTTCCTTTGGCCCCTCTTTAAAAAGTTTGCCCATCACTGGTCCAGAGGGATTAAAGATAAGCCAGGATAAAAACCTGACTCATGTTCAGAGAAAAGCTTCCTCCTTAACTCCCCTCAGAAGGAATAACAATGTTTGTTGTTCAGTCATATCAACTGTGCTCAACCCTTCCTGACCTTATTTGGGGTTTTCTTGGCAAAGATCCTTAGCTACTTCCTTCTCCAGCTCATTTGAGAAATAAGTAAATGGAGGCAAACAGGGTTAAGTGACTTGTCCGGGGTCACACAGCTAGTGCCTGAGGCCAGATTTAAAACTCGGTTTCTTGTCTCCCCAACACCACCTAGCTGTAGCAATGGATTGTCAAATCATTAAGTCAATGCCTATTTTCCCCTAAATGCAATTTGATATCAGAATGAAGGCACCTTATCTTTCCTTGTTAAACCCTTTTGAGTTAATTTGATATTCGTAGGGGTTTTAAAACCTGTTTCTATACCAATGAAGAAACAAGAGCCCTCCTCCTTGTGGCAACTCTAGATTAAGGAAAGGGGATGGGGATCAGCATTTATTAAGTGCCTACTATGTGCCAAGCAGTGTACTAATTGCTCTTTACAAATATTATCTCATTTGATCCTTAAATGTCTCCAGGGAGGGAGTAGATGCTATTATTATTCCCATTTTATAATTAAAGAAACTGAGTTAGACAGCATTTACATGACTTGCCAGGAGTCATGCCCGGTCAGAAAGTGTCTGAGACTGGATTTGACCCCAGATCTTCCTGACTCCAGATCCAACACTATCTGTTGTCCCCCCAGGCCATCTAGTCCCAGCTCCTCATTTTTTCAGTAAATAAAAAGGGCCATATCAAAGGATCCTCGCTCTAGACCTAGAAGGGATATTAGAGACCATCTAGTCCAACTCCATAACCATATTGATCAGGAAATTAAAACTTAGAAAAGTTAAAGAAATAAGGGAAAAGGCTGAGATTCAAATCCAGTCTTCAGAATTCAAATGCAAGCTTCTTTCCACTGCACAGCAAAGTGACCCCGTTTTCTTATTTTTCCTAGTTTTGTTCTGTGTTCGTGTCTCTTCAAACATTGATGTGCTTTTTTTGTTAATCAAATTTTATGGAGCATTATTAAAATCAGGACTCTTAATAGTCTGTTTTCTAGTTACCCATTGGAACAACTTCAAATTAATTTGAAATCAAATTTTAAAAAATTAAGTAAATCAGAAGGAGTGGAGATCCTTTGGTAGGAAGCCACTGGTCTGTTTGCCTGTGGACAGAGAAAAGGAGCTAGGAAAACTGGCTGGCATTGGTGAGATCAACAAGGAAGGGACAAGAAAGAACCCTTGGAATCACCCCAAAACCTAACAAGGTTAAGGATGGAGGCTACCAAAAAAAAAATACTGCCAACCAATCACTCAATCAACCAACAAGCACTTCTTTGACATCTACCACATCCCAGACACTGGAAATACAAAGGGAAAATTCAAGGAGCTTCTCTTCTATTGGAATGCTAGAGGACACTTGTAGATAAGTAAAGGCTAATCTAAAATGTATAACTCTTATAATTGGCACTCAAATTTCAAACAAGATCTCAATAGTAGGACAGGGTCAGAAAGGGAAAGGATTCCACCTCACACTGTACCAAAAGCATAAAAATGCCAACTATAGGAGTGAAAATTCTATTAAATTTTTATTTGAAAAACTGACTGGATGTTGTCAAAAAGCAAAAGGGGATAGTTTTTTGTTTTCATTTATTTTCTTCACTACTCAGAAGTAGTCGCACCGAGGTAGTGTTACAGTGGGTTGTTAAGTCATTTATCTTCACGTGTTTTCTCCTAAATTCAACGTGATGCCAGAGTAAAGGCACCTTCTCATTCCTTGTTAAGCCTTTTTGAGCTCATTTGCTATTAATAGAGGTTTAAAAACCTGTTTGTGCACCATTACAGAGCTAAGAGCACTTCTGTGGCAACTCTAGGGAAAGAGGCAAAATATCCTGTGGAGAATGGGTGGAAAGTTGGCTCTCCATACTGGATTTCCAGTCATGTTCTAAGAAAGCGTCAGTCTGGGCCTCCTGACCTTTGTCCACAAAAGCAAAGGAAATCAAGTGGGATAAATGGGTCTGTGAGAGCTATATATATATATATGTTTACAAAGGGCTGTCCAGGGGAAAAGGAACCAGGCTTGTTCTTCTCGACTCCCCCAGAGCAGTACCAGGAGCACCGGGAGCTACAGAGGACAGGATTCTGTCTTTGGAGATAATGGGCCTCAGTTTTCAATCCTGACTCTGCCACTTCCTATATGTAGATCCTTGGGCAAATCCCTTAGAAGCTCTCTGAGACTCAGTTTCCTTATATGTAAAATGATGAGCTTAGACCAGACCTTTCTAGCCCTAAATCAGCTCTACGGGGTAGATTCAAGCTTGATATAAGAAAAGACTTCCTTATATTTTGCCACTCAAAAGCAGAATGGCCTCCCAGGAGAGCAGCAGGCTGTCCTTCCCTGAAGGTCTGCACACAATGGCTGAATGACCACTTGTCAGGCTGAGAGTAGAGGGTAGTGTCCTTCCCGCTCAAGGTGGACTAGGTGCTCTCCAAGGTCCTGTCTGTCTGTGGGAGTCAGTGATTCTGCTCTGGGAATACACACACAACACACAGGCATAATATACATAGATACATACACATCCTGCGTATATTATATGTGTACATGTATTAGACATGTACTTCATACAAGTGTATTTTGAAGATCTGTCTAGATACATATGTGTATGTGAATATATAAAACAAATGTGTGTCTGGATCAACTCTACCTATTGACTTCTCTGGTTTTCTTTGAGTCTCACCTAAAATCTCATCTTCTTACAGGAAGCCATTCCCAACCCCTCTTAATTCTAGTATATTCCCTCTGTTAATTACTTCCTACTTACCTTGAGTAGAGCCTGCTTTTTATATAGTTGTTTGCATGGTGACTCTTCCATTACATTTAAGATCTTTGAGGGCAGAGACTGTCTTTTGCCTCTTTTTTGTATTCCTAGCCCTTAGCAGAGCATCTGGTACACAGTGGGTGCTTAATAAATGTTTATTGATTAGTACATATCTGTATATGATACAAATGGAGAGAGAACACCCTAAAATCTCCCTTATTATACAAGGCAATTTCTTCATCGCATCATAGATCTAGAAAACTTCTAATCCATCCTCTTTGTGGTACAAATGGGGAAACTGAGTCTGAGAGAGATTAGACCAGAGTCACATATTTTTCAGTCCTACTCAAGGCCCCATTTAATATTTTCGTTTCACCAAGCTGTACCTTCATCCTTCATATGTGAAGATGATAGTCCCAAGATGTCATAAGAAGATCAATATTGTTTTAGACAGGAGCCAAATCCTCCTTCTCAATGGTTCCACTCCCCAAAAGCCGAAGCCTGTAAAGCTCTGAAATCTCTTCTGAGACATTAATGGTGGCAGTAAATTCACAAAGTGGTCTCCAAGTGGGCTGGTGGCTGATAAGCCACCTTTAAAACATAACTTGAAGGAAGCGATGATTGTTCTTGATTTTAATCGTATCATGAAAAGTGGAGAACAGCACTCCAACAAAGTGATCACTAAATCAAGAGGCACTTTTTAAGTGCCTGGTAGGTGTACAAAAAAAATGAAATAATCTCTACCCCTAAGGATTTTGCATTCATATTTGATGCTTTCAAATAGTACAGATACTTTAAGATATCTGGGTGCTTGGGTCATGTAGACCAGGCAAGCTGATGGGGCTCTGTGGGATGTTAAACAGGGAATTTCTCCCTCTGGGCCAAGTTTCCTCAAATAAAACATAAGGACCTTGGATGGAATAATCACTGATGTCATTTCTAGTTCTTAAAGTCCATGAATTGTTTCCCAAAACTCTTTAGAAAAAAAAATAGATAAAGTTAAAAAAAAAGAGGTGAAGGAACCCAAATCCCCAAATGCCTCCCCCCAACTTTACCCCTAATTACCGTTTCAAAGACCACCCAAAACATTTGGGTAGGATTTTCTTCCTGATTGTTGTTTTATTGAGATGTCTTGACCTATTCCTTCCCTTGAAGGAAGACTGTTGGCTTAATTCCTCTATGGAAGTACCTAAAGGATACTGTCTTTGAGAAAAATTTGATCTTTTAGATTTATTGAAATTCAGTCAGCCAACCAGTTGGGTTTTTTTCCTGATCGCTTATAGGAAACAAGGAATTGTAGTAGGTACTAAGGGAGGCATGAGGATGAACAAAATAGCTTTACCTTTCAAGAAAAGAAAAACGAGGCTTCCTTAAGAGCCAACATGGGGTTACTAAGAGCAGCTCAGTTCAATGAAAAACTCAGATCCACTTTTTTTTTTTAATTTTAAACCCTTAACTTCTGTGTATTGACTTATAGGTGGAAGAGTGGTGATGGTAGGCAATGGAGGTCAAGTGACTTGCCCAGGGTCACACAGCTGGGAAGTGTCTGAGGCCAGATTTGAACCTAGGACCTCCCGTCTCTAGGCCTGACTCTCAATCCACTGAGCTACCCAGCTGCCCCCTCAGATCCACTTTTTACCAAGTTACCAGGCAGATAGATGAAGAGAATGCTATGGGCATAATAGTGGGCAGTAGGATGCATTACGAAGCTACAAAAACATCCTTGAAGACAAGAGGGAGAAAAATGAAGAGCTTGGTAATGCAGTTAAGTGGGTTCAGAGCTGGCTGTATGATCAGACCCAAATAGCAGTGATTAAAATGTTATCCTGGGGTAGGTCTGTATTGGAGGACCACAGGGCTCTGGGCCGTTCTCCATTTTTATCAGTGATGCTAAAGAAAACACAGGTTTCTATTTTCTTTTAACCATATCTGATCTGAGAGGGATCTGAGAAGGTCTCATCAGGATGGAATAATAAGCCAAACTGAATAAAGTAGAGTTTATAAGCAATAAATATAAAGTTCTAAAAATTACCCACAATGGAAAAGTCCCTTTCTAGCTCCTACTATGTGCCAGGTATGGTGTAAAGCACTTTTACAAGTACTTTCTCATTTGATCCTCACAATAGCTGTACATTCTAATGGGGAGGAAGCAACACTATGATCCAAAGGTGAGAGATAGAGCTTCACCAAGGTTATATGGGAAATATCAGGGTTGGCCTCATGAATGAGTCCCCTAAGCAGAAACACATTATACTAATGAAGAGGAGGAAGGAGGGTGCTCTGGGCCCAGGGAAGAGCCTTCAAGGGTGAGAGGTGACCCCAGGGAAAGTCGGCAATGTGGCTGATACAGCTGGAGATCAGCTGGACAACACCAAGCTGCGTCATGAGACCCCTTCAGTCAGGCTAGCCAGAGACCACCCTTTTCATGCCCATGCAGTGACCAAAGAAGGAAGGAAATCTAAATATGTCCCAGCATGAAAAGCTTCTCCCCAAGACAGCGCCACATGTTTTCACTCAGATGCTCTGGACAGAAGCATGCCAGAGCTCAGCTTACATCACGTCCTGTGGTCACTGAGAGGCTTTGGGTGGGGACTCAGGGCACAGGAGCGGCAGAGTTTCCTGTTTTCTCTTCTCACACTCTTCCTTGTAAATCTGTGCAAACGAGGCCACAGGAGCCAATGGAGTAAGCCCGGGATTTGGAGTTTGAGGATCATATCAAAACATAGCTCTGGTGACTGTGTGGCCTCTGGCAATTCCCTGATCCTCCCCGACTTCAGTTTTCTTTTCTGTAAATAAAGAAGAGTGGGATGGATGAGGCAATCACCAGCAGCCTCCTACTTCCAAAACTGACGATTCAATTATCAAGACTTTCATAGGTCACTTTCTCCAACAGGAGATTACATCATACCTGCGGGCTGGAAAAGATCTCAGGGCTCATTCGGTCCAACTCATAAACAAAAGGGATTTCCCCGTAGCACGCCAGACAAGTACTTGTCCAGATCCTGTTTGAAGACCTCCAAGGAGGGAGAGCCCACCACCTCTCCAGGCTGCCCAGCCAGCCATTCCTTCTCTTGGGAACTTCTTCCTGATATCAAACTTGACTCAACTTAGTAACTTCCCCCCCATTTTTCCCACTGCTTTCCTCTGACCAAAGAGACAGTCTCAGCCTCCTCCTACATGAGAGACCTTCAAATCTAGGACATAGGCAACACGTCCCCTTGAATTTTGTCTGCTACAGGCTGAATATTCCTCCAATCCTCATATGATGGGGAATCAAGGCAATCTTGGCCACACTCCTTCGGACTCTCTCTGTCTCTGTGTGTGTTTCTTCCTTTCTCCATCTCTCTCTGTCTCTCTCCCTGCCCAGTTGCAAAAAGAAAAATGTAAATAACAGGACAGCTGAAGAAGCTTTTGTAAATGATGTCTAAGAGACTTCCCCTGGCTCTAAGTGGGGATGTGTGGCTTGGCCGTGTGACTTTCACCCCAAGTCTAATAAGCAGGCAAGGATGTGTCCTGCTTACACTCAGTTCTCATCTCCCTCAAAGAGGACCCCCTGGTTCACTGAAGTGAAACCCAATGAAAACACTATGACTACAATAGCTTAATCTTTCTCAGCGAAGCTGTGTGCAGTCATTGGATTGATGATGCTGGGTTCTTCTGAACCAAACCTCTTGTCTAGAGTTGATCATTGTCTGTGATTGCATGTCTTCTTCTCTCTGGCATTCCAAATGGAAGGGAAAAGAGAACCTCCAGGATAATCACCTCTTATGCTTTTGTTCACCGTCATTTTCAGCCATGCCGACAATAAAATTCTCTTCCAAATAGTTAAAAAAATATGACTGTGGAGCTAAGGGTAGGGTAGGTAAAGGCACAGATCCAGAGAAGCATTGCCCATACCTGCCCTAACAGCCTGAGAAAGGCGTAGCCAGGCTTTGCATTCCTGGTTGCCTTCTGTCTTTCTGTTCCTTATTCTGATCACAGGTCAGAGTTTCAGAGAATGGAACTCATTCAGTTCCTGCAGAAGCCCATGGCAAAAGTAGATCCGTGCCTGCACCCTGCCTGAGAGAACCTTGAAAATGTATTTTTCCAGCCTCATGAGTTATCTCAAGAGGAATCCCAAATTTCATGGCTCCCAAGTTGGAGTTCCTACGAGACAGGAAGTCCATGATTTCAGGAGCTAAGCACCAGCTCCCTAGAGTGAGATTTATTGAGCAGCGTGGGGGTTGGGGTTTGGGGCCATTTTCAAAGAGGACCAATGCCATCGTGAAAGTGATGTCTTAAACATTTAAGTAAGGGAGGGTGGCATGAAGTCATCAGGCTCACTCTGAATATTTAGTTGAAAGGAAAGGGGAAAGCAGAATAAGAGAGGGAGCTAAAACGGTGTGCTCCAAAGTACCCAGTGCCCAGCACAATAACTGGTGCAGAGTGCCTTTATCTTTGTATTCTCGGCATCTGGCTCAGTGTTTTAAAATATCCAGCATTCAGTTTCACCTGCTGAGGCAACAGACACCAGAATAGTTGATGACTCTCTTTTTACTCAAGACTTAGTTATGGGGTTCTTGGCCTGCAGTTATTTTTAGGGAACCTTGACCTCCATTAGACTGTGAGCTCCTTGAGGGCAGGAACTGTCTTTTAGCTTTCTTTGTTACCCTAGATCGGTGATGGACAAACTTTTTAAAGAGGGGCCAAGAGAAAGGAAATGCCCCTCTGTCAGTCTGTTTCTAAGGCAACTCTTTCAAAGTTTCATTGTATTGTATCCTACTCATTGTATTTGTCAGATTAGGAATAATGTCACACCACAGAGATAGAACATTTCAGGGGGCCACATCTGGCCCACGGGCAGTGGTTTGCCCATCACTACCCTAGGACATAGCACAGATCCTGGCACATTACAAGTGCTTAATAAATATTTCTTGACCAATTCTGATTAGAAGGATTCAACTTTTTATTCTACTCTTCCACTTGTTAAATCTCCTATCTCGAATGTCCCAAAGAACTAAAATAAATTAGATTCTGATTCCCAATTCTAGGAGTTCTCCAAAAGTGAGAGAAATGAAAGAGGTAAATGTGCTCAATATACCATATAAATCAGGTAGAGGGCAAGTAACTGATTCCTAACATAAGAAAAAGTAGAACATAAAGAACTCACAGAAACACAATAACACATTAATAACATCTTTTAACTGCTGTTACAATCTGCTGGGAGGCAAATATTTAAAACTCATCACAATCCACAGCAATTTGGATGACTGAAAATTGATACCTCTATGATATGTTTTAAAAAATAAATATATAAAACTTTAAGTAGAAGTAAATATATTAGGCTATGTAAAATGTGAGATGTTCCTGAGCCAGATAGGAAGTGTGGAGGAGTAGATAGAAAGCTGGCCTTGGAGCCCAGAAAATCTGGCTTCAAGTTTTGCTTCTGAAACATACTGTCTGTGACCTTGGGCAAGTCTCTTAGCCACTAAGTGCTTTAGGTGACTCCCTAAAACTATAAATTACTGAGAAAGTATCAACTTGAATTAGAAGGGAAATTTCTTTAATGGATGCTCCCCATACCATAAGTCTAATCCTTATTCCCTTTCCTGAGATCATTTTAGCTTGATGGATTTTAGGTCATGCTACAGTTTTAAAATGAATATACATCTTTAGATATTATATACATTCCCTGTAGAGAGAATATTATTGGATTGTGATTGAGGGTGGGAGAAGATGTGGTGGTAGAGGAGGGTAATCCAATGAATAACTCTTTTTATTTTTAATGGGGATTTCAATCCATTTACATTCAAAATCATTTTTTGATTTTTCTACATGGAATAATCTTCTTTATTTAAATAATTGAGTTTATTTCCATTTAACTTAATAACTACATATTCTAATTTTAATCAATTTCCAATAAATTTGACATAGTGCTCTATAAATTTGAGAAATTAGACCTTTATCAGAGACATTTGTTATGAAAAAACTTCCTGGTTTGTTATTTCCTTTCTAATATTGGTTATTTTAATTTTCTTTGTACAAAAGGTCTTTAATTTAATATGATAAAAATTATTACTCTCTATCTCTTGTTCAGTCATAAATTCTTCCCTTCTCCAAAGATCTGTTAGATAAACTATTCTGTGTTCCCATGATTTAGTTATGGTATTACTCTTTATACCTAATCATATATCCATTTTGATCTTATCTTCATATAGAGTGTGAGATATTGGTCTATACCTAGCTTATGCCATACTGTTTTCCAATTTTCCCAGCAGTTTTTTTTTTTATTAGTGAGTTGCTCTTCCAAAAGCTGGGATCTTTGGGTTTATCAAGCACTAGGTTCCTAAAGTCATTTATCTCTGTATGTTCTGTCTTTAATCTACTCCATTCATCTACCATTCTAATTTTTAGCCAGTACCAGATTGTCCTGACGATTGCTGCTTTATAATGTAGTATGAGATCTGGTATTGTTAGACCGCCTTCCTTCACATCTTTTTCATTAGTTCCCCTGATCTTCTTGACCTTTTGTTCTTCCAGATGAATTTTGTTATTACTTTTTATAGTTCTATAAAATAAGTATTTGATAGTTTGATTGGATTGGCACTGAATAAATAAATTAACTTAGGTAGAATTGTCATTTTTATTATATTAGCAGGCCTATCCATGAGTAATTAATATTTTTCCAATTGATTAGATCTGACTTTATTTCTATAAAGTGTTTTGTAATTGTATTCATATAATTCCTGTGTTTGCTTTGGCAAGTAGATTCCCAGGTATTTTATATTGTTTAGAGTGATCTTAAATGGAATTTCTCTTTCTAACTTTTAAAAAAAATTTTTTAAACCCTCAACTTCTGTGTATTGGCTCCTAGGTGGAAGAGTGGTAAGGGTAGGCAATGGGGGTCAAGTGACTTGCCCAGGGTCACATAGCTGGGAAGTGTCGGAGGCCGGATTTGAACCCAAGACCTCCCATCTCTAGGCCTGACTCCCAATCCACTGAGCTACCCAGCTGCCCCCTCTTTGTAACTCTTGATGCTGGACTTTGTTAGTAATACATAGAAATATTGATGATGATCTAATACATAGAAAAATATTTATTTTGTATACTGCAACTTTGCTAAAATTATTAATTATTTCAACTAGTTTTTTAGTTGATTCTCTTAGATTCTCTAAGCATAACATCATATCATCTGCAAAGAGTGATAGTTTAGTTTCCTCATTGACCACTTTAATTCTTTCATTTTTTTTCTTTCCTTATTGCTAATGCTATCATTTGTAGTACAATATTAAATAATAGTGGTGATAATGAGCAACCTCACTTTACTCCTGATCTTATTTGGGAGGCTTCTAACTCATCCCCATTGCAAATGATACTTGTTGAAGGTTTTAGGTATATATTACTTACCATTTTAAGGAATGGCCCATTTATTCCTGTGCTTTCTAGTGTTTTAATAGGAATGGGCGTTGTATTTTATCGATGGCTTTTTTTGCATCTATTGAGATAATTATGTGATTTCTATTAGTTTGGCTACTGATATGATCAATTATGCTAATAGTTTTTCTAATATTAAACCAGCCCTGCAGTCCTGGTATAAATCCCTTCTGGTCATAGTGAATGATCCTTGTGACATATTGCTATAGTCTCCTTGCTAGTATCTTATTTAAATTTTTTTCATCTGTATTCATTAATGAAACTGGCTCATCATTTTCTTACTGTTTTTGCTCTTCCAGGCTTAGGTAACAGTAACACATTTGTTTCATAAAAAGAATTTGGTTAGATTCCTTCTCTGCCTATTTTCCCAAACAGTTTTCATAGTATTGGGATTAATTGTTTTTTAAAGGTTTGATAGAATTCATTTGTCAATCCATGTGGTCCTGGGGATTTTTTCTTAGGGAGTTCATTGATGGCTTGTTCAATTTCTCTTTCCCACATGGAATTATTTAAGGATTCTATTTCCTCTTTTGTTAATCTGGGTAATTTGTATTTTTATAAATATTTATTTATTTCCCTTATATTGTCAGATTTACTGGCATATACTTGGGCAAAGTAGCTTCTAATGATTCATTTAATTTTCATTGGTGGTCAGTTCATCCTTTTCATTTTTTATACTGATTATTTGATTTTCTTCTTTCGTTTTTTTTATCAAATTAACTATTTTATTTGTTTTTTCATAAACCAACTTCTAGTCTTATTTATTAGTTCAATGGTTCTCTTACTTTAGATTTAATTAAATGTCTCCTTGAATTTTTAAGAATTTCAATTTAGTCTTTAAATGAGGGTTTTTAATTTGTTCTTTTTCTAGTTTTTTAGTTGCATACCCAATTCAGTTTTTCCTCTCCTCTCCACCCTTTCCTCTGCCCCAAGAAGGTAGGCAATATCATATAAGCTGTACATTTATTATCATATAATACATATCTCCATGTTTGTCATGTCATGAAACAAGATTCATAGTGCTTACAATAGAGAAAAATTCATAGAGGAAATAAAGTGAAGAATGGTGTGTTTCAATCTGAATTCAGACTCCTTCTGTTCCTTCTATGGCAGTAGAGAGCCTTTTTATCATGAGTCTCTTGGATTTGTCCTCAAACCTTAGAACATTGAAACTTCTACATCATTTTTATGGATGCCAGTTATCATTATGCATTATCTTGAATAGGAATTGCTTATGGACAATGATGGCATTTCAGGGACGTAGGCAGAATAGTGGAGACTCTCTTGGGCCCCAAATCCATGCCAACTAAGTGACTGCCATACTTTATGTGCTATAATGCTTGCCATTTGTGGAGCATTTCTCATGCTGGAACTGGAGAATAGAGATAGCATTGAGTAGAAATGGAATAGATGGACTATAGTGGATTAATTCTCTATACAAAAACATCCTGAAGTAGAGGCTGAGTGATCATTTACAGAGGAAGTAAGAAACAGAGGAGATTCATATTCAAATATAGATTGAACTGGAAGGCCCTTTAGGGTAAGATCTGTTTTATTTGTCTGTGAATCCCCAGAACCCAGAACTTTGATTAGCACAGAATGGATACTCAATAATATGAATTGAATGAATGAATGGCCTCTGAAGCTCCTTTCAACCCTAATATTTTGTGAAAACTTCCACCTATATATACCAGTCTTTCACTCTAGAAGACTAAACCCCCAAATGGGGTCAGGAAGAGTTGGACATGCCTGAACAACAATAAGACATTTGTTTTGTCTACATGCTGCATCTCCCCAGGAGAATGGAAGATCCTACAAGGCAAGACTTGTTTCATTTTTGTCTTTGCTTCCTCAAAGCCTAAGAGTGCCTGGCCAGAGTAGATTCCCAATAAAGACTTTTGGATTGGAGTGGCTACTTGAAGGTTCAAGCACTCTCCTTATAGATTTAAGAGTTGGAAGGAACCTCAGAAGTCTGACAGACCAGTTACCAAGCAACCAATAGGAAATTAGGAAGTGCGGGTCATTATGCTAGATACTGGAGATACAGAACAAAATGAAACAGTCTGTCTTCAAGGAACATATATTCTCTCAGAGGAGAAAACATACTTACACAGGAATATAGAAAGAAGGTATAGGATGATATGGGAAGAAAGCTCTCCTTATACTGCCTTGTATATGCTTGTCTTTACATTGTGTATAGTTATATTTATCTACTTTATTTTATGTCATATATATTGATCTAGGTACTTCTTATCTCCCCCATTAGAAAAGAAATTCCTTAAAAATAAGGATTGTATCACTCCTGGTATGTGTTTCCTTGAGAATTTGATAAATACTTGTTGACAAGAAAGTTCTCATGCAGAACACATCACTTGAGCTGAGTCTTGAAGAATAGTAGGGATTCTAAGATTGCAAGGTGAAGCGGATAAGTATCCTAGAGACTTGGCTCAGCCAGGGCAGACACACAAAGAGAGGCGATATAATTAAATGTAATTTAAGAAAAATAACCAATGTCTTTTTGATGGAGCCATAGATTACAGGGAGATGTCATGTTCCATAAGATTAGGAAAAAGGTAAACATGAAAGATGTTAAATTTCCAAAGAAGAGCTTATATTTTATCCCAGAGGAAATAGAGAACTACTGGAATTTATTGAGCAGGAGTGGCATAGTTATACCTCTCCTTGGGAAAATAACTTTAGTAGCTATGTGGAGGATGGATTAGAGTAGAGTAGCCTGAAACTTGAATCAGGAAGGCCAATGAAGATGCCAGTGAAATAATATTCCAAGTATAAGGTCATTTGATGAGGGTTTCAACTATAGAAATGGCTGTGTGTGTGTGTGTGTGTGTGTGTGTGTGTGTGTGTGTGTGTTTAGAGAAGGCAACAGCTAAAAATGATACCTGGATGCCCTGAAAGGATTATGGTGCCCTTGACAGTAATCAGGAAGGGCTTAAGAACAACCACAATGAGCTCTAATTGTGGGCCTGTTGAGTTAGAGATAACTGTAGGACATCCAGTTTGAAATGCCCAAAGGGATAAAAGAAAGCCAGAGATGTCATGTAAATTACCCAAGGTCACATGGGAAGAAAAGAATAGATCTAAGAAAAGAACCCAGGATCTTCAACAATTTCCTTGACCTCATGCTGCCCAGGACTTTGCTATATTTTTATATGCATTATTCCTTTCATTTCCATGAAATTGGTTATTTATATGAAAAACATGTTTCAGGGACACCTTCTCCCCTCCCTTTAATACCATCCTCCAAATTGGAGAATAAGATATAAAATAATGAAAGGAAAGTCTATTCACAGCCTTTCACTAAAAGGATGTTAATCACTTCCTGTCCCAAACAAAAACTTGGCACTAGGTTGTCAGGCTGAATGGCTACCAGAAGGAATCTATCTACCAAAAACTGTCACTGGGCTCATCTCCTCAGATGCTGCCAATGGGACCTATGACCCTCCAATCTTTCAACAACTTGGGGAATACTTGTTTAGATTCCATAAGTACATCAGAAGAGTGTTCCATTCTCTGATTCTAAGAAAACCGGGCTTGGAGGGAGCCTTCCATTTCCTATGCGTGAAGAACAATTCCATATCCCACCCAAGTTTAATGTCTTAATCTCAAATTTCCTGTGAGTCAAATGGCCTAAGTCTGGGGGCCAACAAATAAGCATGGTAAGCTTTACCCCCTATTTCCTGGAGCACTAACTTCGCAAAACTTCAGTGTTGGAGAGAGTCAGAGAGCTTGAACTGGACCTTTTGGCTGCCCCTCCAACCTCTCCCTACTTTGTATTACTCCCCTTCCCAATGTCCCATTTCTTATTCCCTTTCTACTTCTCTATAGGATAACATACAATTCTATAACCCAATGAGTCTGGCTATTTTTCTCTCTCTGAGCCAATTCCAATGAGAGTACAGTTTAAGTATTACCTGTCACCAACTTCCTCCTCCCTTCCATTATATTGGTCTTCTCCCCCAACCCCTATTTCTTTATGTGCTATATTTTGCTCCATTTTTCTTCTCTTTTCCCATTTCCTTTAGGTAGTATCCTCTTCCTCTCTCCCCTGGTTTTATTTTTATTTTTTTAATATATCATCCTAATCAGCTAACTACTACCCCCTCTATGTATAATTCTTCTAACTACTATGACAATGATAAAAATTTTCAAGAGTCACAGATATCATCATTCAATATAGGAATATAAGCCATTTGACCTTATTGAAGCCCTTCATTTTCCCCTCTTTTTTATTTACCTTTTTATGCTTCTCTTAGATTTTGTATTTGAGCATTAAATTTTCTGTTTAAGTCTGGTCTTTTCTTCAGGAATGCTTGGAAATCTTTTATTTTATTAAATGACCATATTTTCCCTTGAAAGAGTATAGTCAGTTTTGATTCTTGTTGCAGACCCATTTTCCTTGCCTTCTTGAATATCATATTCCAAGTCTATGGGTCTTCTTCAATGTGGAGGCTGCCAGGTCCTATGTGATCCTGACTGGGACTCCATGATATCTGAATTATTTATTTTTAGCTGCTTGTAGTATTTTCTCCTTGATCTTGGAGCTCTTCAATTTGGCTATAACCTTCCTGGAAGTTGTCATTTGGGGATTTAACACAAGAGGTGATCTGCAGATTCTTTCGATCTCTATTTTACCTTCTTATTCAAGGATATCAGGGCAGTTTTCTTGGATAACTTCCTGTAGTGTGATGTCTAGGTTTTGGGGTTTTTTTGGTCATGGCCTTCAAGTAGTCCAATAATTCTTAAATTGTCTCTCCTGAATCTATTTTCCAGGTCAGTTGTTTTTTCAATAAGGGGTTTGATATTTTCTTCTATTTTTTCATTCTTTTGATTTTGTTTTATAGATTCTTGTTGTCTCATGAAGTCATTAGCTTCTAATTGTCCAATTCTAATTTTTAAAGACTGACTTTCATCCATGACCTTTTGATCCTCCTTTTC
Source organism: Gracilinanus agilis (assembly GCF_016433145.1). NCBI lineage: Eukaryota > Metazoa > Chordata > Mammalia > Didelphimorphia > Didelphidae > Gracilinanus > Gracilinanus agilis. Next base: position 720,299,771 of record NC_058131.1, read on the forward strand.
GTTTTGATCCATTTTTCTTTTTAAATAATTCCCTTCGTCTTTTAATTTTTTTTGCCTCATTTTCCAGCTGGTCAACTCTGGCTTTTAGGACACTATTTTCTTGTTTTAGTTCATGTGCCTCTATTTCTAGATGTCATTTTTTGCTTTTAAACTTTTCCTTTTCCCAATTTTCTTCAACCTGTCTTATTTTTTTTTAATTCTTTTTTTAGCCCTTCCAGAGCCTGAGTCCAATTTGCTGGATTTTTTGAGGTTTTGCTTAATGTTCCTTGGTCACCCTTTATTCCATCTGTTCTTTATTCTTTATCCAAATAGAAGCTTTCAATCATCTGTTGTTTACTCATATTTTTTCTTCTTTCTCCCTCCTTATGGGCTGTACACTTGTTCCTCTATTTGTTTGCTGGATCTGTGAATTTGAGCTTTTCTTCCTTGAAAGGGATCTTAGGTCTTCTTTGCTCTACTGGTATCCTGGATTAGATGGATTGAGTTCACCTAATCTTCCCTGAGGCCAAATCTTCACCAGCTGCCACAGAGACTGGAGGTGCAGAGGCTGAAGGTATGTAACCAGCTGGTCCTCCCCTCTGCCCCTCTCTGCCAGCCTCCTCCCTCTCAGATTCAGTCAGAGCCCTGAGCTTAGTGAGGTGGTACCAAGGTACTCCACTGAGGTTGCAGCCTTCATCCTGGAATTTCACAGTCATCCCAAGTTCTACCATAGGTCTCAGTGCAGGAGGTGGGGAAGGGGTATTGGTTCTTTTCCTTATGCCCTAGAATTCAAATTTCTCTTACATACCTTTCAAGTTGTATCCAGTAGGGGAGTCCTGTGGCTCCATCTTGTTGTTGGGTTTAGATTTCTGTCTTTTTGGAAGTGCTTTTTTTATTGGTATAGAAGGATAGTCACAGAGGTTTTGGCTTCTGCTATTTCTAAGCCACCTCTGAAATGGAAAATAGTCTATAAATATCTGAGAATGACTCTAAATATTCTATTTGCTTCAATTCAACAAATGTTGATAGTTGAAAACCTTCAGAAGTTTGTGGTCAAAAGCATGGGACTGAAATCCTGTCTTCCCTTGACTGCCCCTCTATGATCATAGTTAAGTGTTTTCTGTGGGGCAAGTCCTGGGGGTACAGAGATAAAAGTAAGAAAAATCCCTGCCTTCAAAGAGCTTATATTCTACTGAGGATACAACACATATGCATATGGATGGATATGCAGAATTAACACAAAGTAGTTGGTTGAAGAGAGTATTAGATCGGGGCAGAAGGATCAGGAAAGGCTTTAGGTAGAGAGTGATTCTTGAGCTGAGTCTTGAAGGAAATAAAGGATTCTAACCTTTAACTGCCTCACTCCTCTAAGACCTACCCTTCTTCCAAAGCTCCTTGTTACTATTGAGAATACCAGCATCCTCCCAGTCACCCGGGCTCCTAACCTCACTATCATCCTTGACTCTCCCTTACACACATTCCACACATCTAAGTCTGTTACCAAGTCTTGGCACTTCTACTTCCTCCCTCCTATCCCCTCCATTATCTTTACTGTCATCACTGCCACCTTTGTGTAAGTCCCTCATCTCTTCACACTTGGACTAATACTATGCTAACTGGTCTCTCTGCTTTCTCTCTCCCTACTCCAATCCATGCTCCTCACAGCTGCCAAAGTTATCTTCCCAAAAGGCACTTCTGACCATATAACCCCTACTAAGTCCATTCTATCACCTACAAGAACAAATATAAGATTCTCTTTTGGGCTTCTAACTCCATCCATAACCAGGACCCTTTCAACCTTCCTAGCTTCTTACACCTTACTCTCTTCTACATAATGGAGATATTGGCCTCTTTGCTATTCTTCACACAGCATACCTATCTTGGACATAGGATATATTTGTATTTGGATGTATCCATGGTTCTGAGTGTAGGGAGGAGAGAGAAAGGTGAGTAGGGGTCAAAGTAGGAAGACAATTATTCAAGGATGTAGACCGCAATTGGATATTGTGGTCCATATTGGATATTGGGAATCAAATTGAAAGGGACTCATTGAGGGAAAGAAGACCCACAGTGGGTATAAATGGGCTTGAACATATTACCAACAATAACTTACTTTTGAGAAGTGCATAACAGACATTAAGAAAGATCAGCACCACCTAGCACAGTGCCCAGCACTTAACATAGAGTCTGGTACATAGTAGACATAATAAATGTTTCTTGAGTGGAGAAGTAATTCTGATTAGAAAAAGGGGTGAGACAGCTATATAATAATTTCATGATGAACCCCAGAATCCTCACATCTCAGTGAGGAGGGAATACAAGGGGAAATCTGGTCCAGCTGTACCTGGACAAGGTATATATCCCCATACCCATGGCATTCAACCTAGTGGTCAGGAACCTCTGCCTGTAGACTTCCAGTAAAGAGAGGCTCACCACCTCTTAAAGTAGCCCTTTGCATACTGAGACAACTCTTGTTGTTGGGAATCTCTGCCTAACTCATCATAAGTACTTAACAAGTGTTTGTTAATTGATTGATATCAAGGCTAAAAATGCTTCTCATTATCTTCAACCCTGTTCTGTTCTCCGGGGCCACATGGAACAAGGCTAATCTCTCTTCCACATGACTACCTTTTGATATTATATCATATTCCATAAAGTTCTGAACTAGCCTGAGGAATACTATGACACTTTGATGGGATTCCCTACGGATCATATGCAAGGACACAAGATAACTAAATTGCTATGCCATTTGGGTGGATGTGATGGACACTTCAATGAGATCATTGAGTCATTAAATGTCAAAAGAGGGTGAAAATTGCAACTGTGATGCCATGATCAAGTTGATGGGGAAGAAACAATGGAACTGTGATGCAAATGCAGTGGTGAGCTTCATTCCTTGTTCATTTAGAAGTATAAAGCCCTAATTGACCATTAGTCAAGGCTAAGGGGCTATAAAATGGTGAAGTTGAATGCTTTAATTTTGTTTTTTTAATTTAATTTTGTTTAATTTTACTTTAAAAAAGTAACTTTAATTTAAGTTTGACAAAGTGACAGAAGACTGAAACATCTATTATATATATACATATATACATACATATATATGTGTATATATACATACATATATATGTATATATAATATATATACATATATATTATAACTTGAATTGTAAGCTCTCCCTGAGAGTAGAGATTATCCCATTCTTTGTATCCCAAATGTCTAGCACAGTGCCTGACACACAATGAACAATTAATAAATGATTGTTGATTGATAAACTAGGTGCAATTAAATAAATGTTTCAGGTTGAATAATTCAATTCAAATTTCTCTCAATTATTAATATTCTAACACTTAATTATATCCTTGCCAGGCAGTATGGAATTGTGGCAAGGGTAGGGATGGGAATTGGAATGGGATGTTGGAAGAAATATGATTTGAAATCCTACCTTCAACAATGACTATGGAGAAGTTATTATTCTTCCTAAGATTTATAAAATTGGGATAATAACATAGTTGCATCCAACTCACAGGGATAATGGAAAGATTAAATAAGGGCATTAAAGAGCCTTCCAAACCTTACAGAACTCTATTAATGTTCAGTGTTAGTCCTCCCCATCAGCACTGGTACAGGTAGAACGTTCTTGTTTAATCTCTTGGACTCTTGATTCTGCCTGGGACTTTGAAAAGATCCCACAGGTTCTTTAGACTGATTCAATCCACCAGTCTAACAATCATAGGACATCCTGGAAATGCCCTTTAATAAAGCAGGTCTTAATAAATCTCTATCAGTGTATTTACTGGAATGGAAATCTATTTTGGGCAAATAGTATTCCAAATGGAATTGTCATATAGCCTTCCAGAATGCAAAGGACACTCACTCAAGAAATGGAAAGAAATTAAGAGTATCTTTCTCTCTTTCTCACTCTCCTCTTTACACACACACACACACACACACACACACACACACACACACACACACACACATCACCTTAGTGGTAAATCCATGAGGCACTAAAAGTATAGTGTTTCACTAGGATGTGAAGAATAAAAAAGTATTCCCCCAAAAGTAAGTAGTCAAAAGAGAACAAACAATTTTCCAAAGAAAAGGCACAGAGGTGGGGTCAGTATAGAACTCTCACTGACTCTGAAATAAGAGGGCATGGGTTCCAATCTTGCCTTTAACAATTCCTACCTCTGTGACCTGAGCACAACATTTAACATGGGCAGGTGAGTTTCCTCATCTCTAAAACAAGGAGGTTAGGCTCTGTGGCCACTGAGATCCCTTCTAGCTCTAGAGCTTTGATCCTAGGTGCTCAAAAGATGTAAGTAGTTGGCAAAAGAAAAATTGTCAATAATCATATCAACTGGAAGCAGCTGAGAGCACAGTGTATAGAGTAATGAACTTGGAGTCTAACCATACATGGAGGAGTGGGCTCTTTGGCTGCTTCAGTTACAATCCTCTTGGCCCCAGTGCTTCCAGGGGAACTTGGCATCTAGTGAATGGTTTGGAGCCTATGATGTTGTGAGGGCTCCTCACCATCCTATTGTCTTAGAGCTCACATTTGCAGCCAACAGCAGCATCAGTACCATGAGGTATGAAGATAGTGGATCCTCCTTTGGCTTCCATCACTCCTGAATCTGGGTTTGGCATCCAGAGTAGCCTCAATGTCTTGAGGAACCAGGAGTGACTTTTGGGAGTGAAATAGCCCAACAATAACCAAGATGAAGGCTAAGCTGACAGTTGTCACATCTGGATGGGAACTGGATGGGAACCAGTGCTATTAAGGAACTGAACTAAATTCAGAGCTTAATCTCCTTCCTCCCAGACCAACTAGAAGAGTATGTGCTCAAGGTTTGGCAGTGAAAAGGGTGATATAAGTACATTGGTTCTTTCTAGATCTTCAAAATAAATACCAGTTTGTAAAAGTGAATTGATGTTAGTGATTAATAGCTTTGGAGTACTATTCACTGGCCCCTAACAAAGGAGGGAAGCAGCTGTTGGAGGTTTAAGTTGATAGCAGTAGAGAAAAAGCTGTCCCAAATTCCTCAGGGGTACCCTGGAATCCTATGGGAAGATGTTGTCTGAATGGCCCTAAGAGAATGGAGCCAGAGCACACATGCTACCTACATAAATGTTCTCATCATTAATAATTTATCAAATCATCTTAAAGTGAGGGAAAAAGAAAAATAACAATCCAAAGTAGAGCCAGGTCCCACAAGCTTCCTGGACATGAGTCAGGCAGTCACTTTTCCAGTCCAGTCAGACTGGCTAGGCAAATCCAACCAGGTAGGCAGAAATGCCAAATGCCATATTTCTTCAAAATATCTTAGAGAACTCAAGTCAGAGCTGTTCTGCTTCCCCCACATCAATCCCATAAGCCTCAGGACCATCCTGTGTTCCCAAAGCACCTGAGGCTATAAGGAAAACTCAAAAGTAGATGGCTTTCAAAATGAGCGAAGATATTTCTCACGATGTTTCCCACCCCCCACCCCACCCAAACATACTATTCTGGGGCCATGAGGCAGATGGATGGACTTCCAGGACCAGTAAAAATAGCCCAAGAGTAGGAGGGCCACTTCCTTAGCAGCCATCTCTCCAACGCTCTAGTGTGCAGAGCTCTGCATCAGGGTCTCCAGTGAGCACTTATTCTTCTTGGCCTTCTGTATTAAAATCATTTCTCTAGGTGGGACTGTCTTCTTCATTGGTACCAAAGAGCTGCCTCCCTCATTTTTAAAGTTTCCATGCTCCTGCCTGACAGGTCTTACCCATTCCTTTACCTAAAATTCCTGTCTGGTCCACACCACCACCCCTCAGAGTGCAGTAAAGATTTGGAACCAGAAAAGACCTCAGAAACCATCTAGTCCAAACTCCTCATTTTACAAATGAGACCAAGAGAGAGGAAATGATCCACTGAAGGTGACAAAGGTGAGAAGGGGCAAAACTAGGATTCAAACACATGTCCCCAAACACAGACTCCAAATCTGGCATGGTTTCAACTATACCACATTGTAGGTAGGCATCAGTAGGATGGAAATAGAGCATTGAGAAGATGTCCTCTATCCTCCCAAATGGAAGTCTCTTAGTAGATTATAGGCCTATGTAGTCATACATGGCCCCTAGAACTGGAAGGGGTCTCAAAAGCCATGTAGTCCAGCCCTCTCATTTCACCTTTTAGAAAACTGAGACTTGACTGACTAACAGAAAAAAAAATCATTCATAGAACAAAGATCACTAATCCATTGGATTAGATATTGACTGAGATTCTTTCCAATTCTTAAATTCTGGCATGCTGGGGTTCTCTGCCAACTGCTCTTTGAACCCTGAATTTATCCAGAAACAAGAGAACATACTGTCTCCTTTCATCTAACTCAAAGTCAGCATTGGGATATCTCATGTACTCCCCAGGTATCTGTTGACATGAATCATGTTTCCTCTACTCCATAGGTCACCTTGTACCTTGTACAGTGGTCCACACACAACAGGAGTTCAATAAATATTTAAATGAGTGTAGCCACTATTCTTCAAGAAAAGTGAATTCGTTCTTCATCACTTCCTCACCTCTTGGCCAATTTAATTTTTTTTAGAAAAGGTTAAATATATTGTCTCAAAAGGCATGTCAATGTCTGCCTTTTGATCCAGCCATACCACTGCTGGGTTTATACTCCAAAGAGATAATAAGAAAAAAAGACTTGTACAAAAATATTTATAGCCATGCTATTTGTGGTGGCAAAAAAACTGGAAAATGAGGGAATGCCCTTTGATTGGAGAATAGCTGAATAAATTGTAGTATCTGTTGGTGATGGAATGCTATTGTGCTATAAAGAATAATGAACTGGAGGAATTCCATGTGAACTGTAACAACCTCTAGGAATTGATGCAGAGTGAAAGAAACAGAACCAGGAGAACCTTAGACACAGAGATTGATATGCTGTGGCATAATCGAATGTAATGGATTTCTCTACTAGCATCAATGCAATGATCCAGGACAGTTCTAAGGGACTGAGGAGAATGAACACTATCCACATCCAGAGAAAGATAGGGGTAGAAACACAGAAGAAAAACAACTGCTTAATCACATGGGTAGATGGGGATAGGATTGATGTAGACTCTAAGCGATCACCCTAATGCAACTATTAATAATATGGAAATAGGTCTTGATCAATGACATATGTAAAACCCAGTGAAATTACTCATTGGCTATGGGGGGGAGTGGGAAGAGGGGAGGGAAAGAACATGTCAACACAAATTAGCATTCTTGTTCTCTGCTGACATTTTTGAGAGTTTGAAGACCATGGAAAGTCCTCTTGTGGGGCTGAAATATAGACAAGAATGACAAGAATGTAAAGACCAATAACTCAGAAGGATTTCAGAGCTCTGATTACTTCAATAGCCAATCACAAGTCCAGAGCATGAGAATGAGAATGATGAAGCATGCCTACTGCCCACAACGGGATATATATTCTCAGACATGGCCAATGGATCATTTTTATTTTCCTTGACTATAATTATTTATTTAAAGGGAGAGGTTCTGTTGGAGAACAGAGGGAATTGGTGGAGAGTAAAGTGGAAGGAATTAGTCGGAGGGAAAATCCCAAAAAGAACACTTATAATAACAAAAACTCAATGAAATATATTGTTTAAATACTTAGAAGAGAGCAGAAAGAGGGTTGGTTGGGAGCAAAGACAAGTAAGACAATGTTGTGTATTAAGAATAATCAATAATTTACTAAAATTATATATGAGAAGTTTGGCAGCTAGGTGGTACAGTGCTGTGCTCATTTTTTTTAAAGTTAAAACCTGGCCTCAAATGTTTACAAGCTGTGTAACCCTGGGCAAGTCACTTAACACTGCTTACCTTAGTTTCCTAATCTGTAAAATGAGCAGGGGAAGGAAATGGAACACCATTTTAGTATCTTCACCAAGAGAACTGCAAAGGGAATCACAAAGAGTCTGACACAACCGAAATAATCAAACAACAAAAGAGAAGTTAACAGTTTCAAATACAATCCTCTTTTCTGTTCTTTGCACATTGAAATGTTCATTTGGTTGTTCATAATTAAAAATGAAATGTATTTTCTTTAAAAGAATATGCACAAGGGGGCAGCTGGGTAGCTCAGTGGAGTGAGAGTCAGGCCTAGAGACAGGAGGTCCTAGGTTCAAATCTGGCCTCAGCCACTTCCCAGCTGTGTGACCCTGGGCAAGTCACTTGACCTCCATTGCCCACCCTTACCACTCTTCCACCTATGAGACAATACACCGAAGTACAAGGGTTTAAAAAAAAACATTAAAAAAAAAAGAATATGCACGGAAGTTTCAAAGCTCTGAATTAGATATAAGAAATAAATTCACTCGGGGTCCTTATCCAGGTAATTTCATGTGTCCATTTCCTTAAAGGTAAGTCCTGTAATTTTGGTCTTCTCTTTTGGAAAATAAAGGGGTTGGACTATATGAGCTTTTCATGTCTCCGTTCAGAGTTACAGCCCTGCTGGCTTATTTCCATCAATGTATACCAAGAGTCAGGCAGCTGAGGAAGATCCCTTTTACTATACCATTTTTTTCTGGTCTGTGAAAGTCCAGACATAGTTGAATAGTGATTTTCAAAAGCTCTGAGAATATTTTAGCATTTAATGATTTTAACAAATGATAATCAGTTATATCAGTCAGTCAATCAGCAAGCATTGTGTAGGTCCTTGATGTCTGCTAGGTATTGTACTATGTGAAGGAAGTTATTGAGGGGTCCTTGATCACAAGGATAGAATCTAAGATCAGTGGGAAAGCCAGCAATTAAGGTAGGGGACACTGAGGCAGGGCGAATGTCACCTGGGCGGCCCTAGCAAAGGAGGAAGGGCAACAGTTGGCCCACCAAGTGTGATGTGTCAAAGTAAGTGGCTGGGAGAAAGTTAAATAAACCCAAGCTGGAACAGATTTCACTCTCTTTACTTCCACTCTTCAAAAGACTGGCTCCTTGTGCTGCTGCGGGAAGAATATAAAGGCCATAGCCAGCTAAATGGACAATAGATCATAATCATAATCTTTAAGAGAAATATATCAATATCTCTTCTCTCTCTCACCTCTCACCTTCTCATTTGATTAATAAGCACTTAAAACTCTGGCCAGACACTATTTTAATCATAACAGTACTAAGTGCTAGAGATACAAAGAAAGATGAAAGCATAGTCCCTGCCTACATGGAACTCACAATCTCATGGAAGCAACAACATGCAAACAGCTATGAGTCCAATGCCTTATTTTTAAGGGGTCTAAAATGAAACAAAACAAAAAAATTCCCCAGTATTTCCACTATTAATCCTTCTCTGATGTCTCATTCAGGAATGGAGGTGGCCAGAAGCTCTCAAAAATTATTCCATCGGACCCCAAGTTACAGAAAGTTTGACTAAACTAAAAAAAATCTGAGGAAAGACAATATGTTCTCTGCCTAAAGACCAAGAAATATGATCTCTGAAAGGCTTAATCACCCAATTTACATGGGATCTAGAGCTGAAGAATAAAATTTTCCCACCACAGAGACTCTGGAAAACCATTAAGTTAACAAAGGGATGTGACCTATGTCAATAGAATGCACAATGACAAGATGGCAGATCCTTAGCAGCTTAATGCCCCTTCCTAGATCCAGATTTAGATTTCAGTTGATCCAAAAACAATGGGGGAAAGCATGCTAAATATAAGTAGGCTGTGGCATACTAATGAGGGTGTATTATCAGAAGATATAGAAGAAGATACTAAGAGACATCACTAAGGATGGGCAGAACTAGCAAAGAGGTGGGCTGGTCATGTGGCAAGAGAGAAGGAAGGCATGTGAATAAATCAATCACTTTGCTTCATGTATTTCAAAGACTTTTTGAGTGAGTTGGCTCGTACTCAGAAAATGTAAGTACTTTGCCCAAAATCACACAGATTTGAAGTATCAGAGCCAGAACTATAAGTTTCAAGCAATTAGAAAGGAAAGAGTTAAAATACTGAGGAACTACAGTCAACATCACAGACAATTAAGCAGCCACCACTATAAAGGACCAGAGAGTATGGAACACGATATTCCAAAAGGCAAAAAAAATGGACTTATAATCAATAATAACTTATCAACTAAAACAGTATAATCCAACAAGGGGAGAATCACTTTTTAAAGAATTAGAGGAAGTTCAGGCATTCTCAACTTTTAAAAAAGACCAGAACTAAATAGAAACTCTAAGATACAAATATGTGAGTCAAAAAAATATATAAAATGTAGATAACAATGAGCAACTAAAAGGGGCTTTATAAGGATGAACTGATTGCATTCTCATGGAAAAAGTTGATATAAATGTCCCCTCAGAACCCTAATTTCAACAAAAGTAATAAAGTCAATTAAGACAGAGTGATTAAGCATGATTTGGTTTTCTTCTGATGATCTTAAAAGAAAAAAGGAAAGAGAGGGGAAAAAAGAGGAAGAATGTTATCTTACATAATCTGAGTCTTCAAGTAGAAGCCTTTACAAATAAGGAAGTGGTGAGGAGAGTGAGCATCATTTAAACCTCACTTTTATCTAAATTGGTCAAAGGCGGATAGAGCCCACGCATACATACAAATAACAATTTGTGTATAGAAATATATTTAACTCAGCAGGGAAATGGAAGGGAAACAGAAATACAATGAATTAATGTCAACAGTTACCATATATGAATCAAATGGCATCAAATAATTATTACCTACAAGGGAAAATAATTGAACTATAATAGTGAAAGACTTCAATGAACCCCTTTCAAAGCTAGACAGAACTAAAGAAAAAATAATTAAGACCTGGAATAGAATTTTAGAAATGTTAGTTATTAGAGGTATCTGGTAATTTTTTAATATTAATAGAAAGAAGTATACATACTACTCAACTGTGCATGGCGCTTTTACAAAAAAATGGCTATACAATAGATAAAAAACTAAAGCAAATTCACAAAAGCAGAAATATCAAATGTATCCTTTGCTGACTATAACTCAATATTAATTATATTCAATAAATAGTTATTGAAGAAAGGATTAAAAACTAGAAAATTGGTAGATTTATCCTAAAGAATTGATGAGTCAAAGAATAAATCAAAGAAACAATGGATAATTTCATTGAAAATAGTAACAATGAGATGTCAAAATTTTGGGGAAGCTGTCCATATGAGTAAATTTATATCTTTAAAATACTATCATCAACAAAAGATAGAGAGATCAATAAATAGGCTATGTAACTAAACAAATATAGGAAACAAATACTCAAAAAATGTTAACTAAACACTAAAATAGAAATTCTGACAAAGCAAAGAGAATTTTTTAAAATGAAAAAAAAAGAAATTCCATTGAATTAACAAATAAAACTAAGAACCATAGTACATTTTCCTTTAAAAAAAACTCAGTGCCATACCTATCAAACTTCCAAAAAACTTTTCTATAGAATTAGGAAAAATTATAACTAAGTTTATCTGGAAGAACAAAAGATCAAAAATATCAAGGGAAATAATGAAAAAACAATGTGAAGGATGGGGTCCTAGCAGTACCAGATCTTAAACTGTACGATAAAGCAGTGGTCATCAAAACAATATGGTACTGGCTAAGATGCAGAAGGGAGGATCAATGAAATAGACGAAGGGTAAATGACATCAGCAAAACAGTGCTCAATAAACCCAAACATCTCAACTTTTGGTACAAGAACTCACTATTTGACAAAAACTGCTGGGAAAATTGGAAAACAGTATGGGAGAGATTAGGTTTAGAACAACATCTTACACCCTATACCAAGATAAATTCAGAATGGGCAAATGCCTTAAATATAAAGAAGGAAACTATAAGTAAACTAGGTGAACATAGAATGGTATACCTGTCAGATCTATGGGAAAGAAAAGAATTTAAGACCAAGCTAGAAATAGAGAATATCACAAAATGTAACATGAATAATTTTGATTACTTTAAATTAAAAAGGTTTTGTACAGACAAAACCAATGCATCCAAATTAGAAGGGAAGCAACAAATTGGGGGAAAATCTTTATTACAAAAACCTCTGACAAAGGTCTAATTTCTCAAACATATAAAGAACTAAATCAATTGTACAAAAAAACAAGCCATTCCCCAATTGATAAATGGGCAAGGGACATGAATAGGGAGTTTCAGGTAAAGAAATCAAAACTATCAATACGCACATGAAAAAGTGTTCTAAACTCTTATAATTAGAGAAATGCACATCAAAACAATTCTGAGGTACCACCTCATACCTAGCAGACTGGCTAATATGACAGCAAATGAAAGTAATAAATGTTGGAGAGGATGTAGCTGAATTGGGACATTAATGCACTGGTGGTGGAGCTGTGAATTGATCCAACCATTCTGGAAGACAATTTGGAACTATGCCCAAAGGGCTTTAAATGACTTCCTGCCCTTTGATCCAGCCATAGCACTGCTAGGTCTGTACCCCAAAGAGATAATAGGGGAAAATACTTGCATGAAAATATTTATAGTTACACTCTTTGTGGTGGCAAAAATTTGGAAAATGAGAGAATGTCCTTTAATTGGGGAATGGCTGAATAAATTGTGATATCTGCTGGTGATGGAATACTATTGTGCTAAAAGTTATAATGAACTGGAGGAATTCCATGTAAACTGGAATGACCTCCAGGAATTGATGCAGAGTGAAAGGAGTAGAACCAGGAGGACATTATACACAGAGATTGATCATCATGGCACAATCAAGTGTAATAGATTTTGCTACTAGTAACAATGCAATGACCCAGGACAATTCAGAGGAACTTATGAGAAAGAACACTATCCACATCCAGAGAAAGAACTTGGGAACAGAAATGCAGGAAAAAAAAACAACATAGGACTGATCACATAGTTCGATAGGGATATGATTAGGGTTTTGGCATTAAAAGATCACTCTACTGCAAATATGAATAACATGGAAATAGGTTTTGAACAATGATACATGTTTAACCCAGTGGAACTGCTTGTCAGTTCAAGAGTGGGGAGGAAAGAGCATAGGGGGATAATGAATCATGTAAGCATGAGAAAATATTCTAAATTTTAAAAAAAACTAAGTTAAGTCATCAATCAATTTAATTTTCTAAAAATAAAGAGAAAACCAAATAAACTGTATCGAAAATAAAAGAGCATTTATAACAAAAATGGGGGGAGGGGCGGTAATAAGAAATGATTTCCCTGTGCCGATAAACCAGTTTAAAATAAATGTACGAACACTTACAAAAATACAGACTATAATTGTATAAAAAAATCAAGCCATTGCCCAATTGATAAATGGGCAAGAGACATGAATAGGCAATTTTCAGATAAAAAAATCAAAACTATCAATAAGCTCATGAAAAAGTGTTCTAAATCTCTAATAATTAGAGAAATGCAAATCAAAACAACTCTGAGGCATCACCTCACACCTAGCAGATTGGCTAAAATGAAAGAAGGGGAGAGTAATGAATGCTGGAGGGGATGTGGCAAAATTGGGACATTAATGCATTGCTGGTGGAGTTGTGAACTGATCCAACCATTCTGGCTGGCAATTTGGAACTATGCCCAAAGGGCTATAAAAGACTGCCTGCCCTTTGATCCAGCCATATCATGGTTGGGTTTGTACCCCAAAGAGATCATAGATAAACAGACTTGAAAAAAAATTTATAGCTGTGCTTTTTGTGGTGGCAAAAAATGGAAAATGAGGGTACGTCCTTCAATTGGGGAATGGCTGAGCAAATTGTCGTATATGCTGGTGATGGAATGCTATTGTGCTAAAAGGAATAATAAACTGGAGGAATTCCATGTGAACTGGAAAGCCCTCCAGGAAATGATGCAGAGAGAAAGGAGCAGAACCAGAAGAACATTGTACACAGAGACTGATATACTGTGGTAAAATCGAATGTAATGGACGTCTGTACTAGCAGCAATGCAATGACCCAGGACAATTCTGAGGGATTTATGAAAAAGATGCTACCCACATTCAGAAGAAGGACTGCAGGAGAGGAAACACAGAAGAAAAGCAACTGCTTGAAAGCATGGGTTGGGGTGGACATGATTGGGGATGTGGACTCGAAACTACCACACCAATGCAACTATCAACAATTTGGAAATAGGTCTTGATCAATGACACATGTTAAAACCAGTAGAAATGCATATCGGCCATGGGAGGGGGGAGGTCGGGGTGGGGGTTGAAGGGGAAAGTAAGAGCATAAATCATGTAACCATGTTAACTTTTCTAAAAAATAAATATTAAAAAATGTTAAAAAAAAAAAGAAAAATACAAACTACATATATTGATAGAACAATAAACAAATAATTTTAACTGCCCAACCTGGGGGGTGGGGGAAGGGTTAAAATTCCATAAATGAATTCCTAAAGAAAATAAACCTGAAACCCAATGGATTTACAACCAAATTCCAAAATCATATCATTTTATTTTTACAAGAAATTTGTGTAATATAAGAACAATTTATTCTAATATTTCATAAATTTCTTGTAAAAAACAAAATGATACAGTTACTACAATAATACAAATGTGGTCTTGGTATAAAAACCAATGTGAATTAAAACAGGAAAAAACTATAAAGATATATCACTCATTTATATTGGTGCAAGTTAAAAACTATATATTAGAAAAGAGGCAATAACAACAAATCAAAAAACTTATACACTATAACAGCTTATATTTATACCATAAATTCAGAATTGATTCAGTACTAACAAAATTATCAACATAATCTACCATACTAAAACCAAAAACAAAAATTATATCATTGGCACCAATAAAATGCCCCCCCAAAAAAAGCTTTTGATAAGATGCAATGCTTATGTTAAAAAAAACACTAGAAAATAAGAATAAATAAATGGTTCCTCAATATGCTGTTTAGTTGTTTCTCAGTCACATCTGACTGTGACCCAGTTTGTGGCTTTCTTGACAAAGATGCCAGTATGCTTTGCCATTAGGAAGCCGAGGCAGTGTTAAGTGATTTGCTCAGGTATCACAGCTAGTAAGTATCTGAGGCTAGATTTGAACTCAAGCCTTCTTATCTCCAGGCTCAGCACTCTATCCACTGTACCATCTAGCTGTGTTAATATATGAAGTTGTATGTGCCTAAAAAAAAAGGAGTTGGAATTATACATAGTGAGGACTCACTAGAATTATTTCTAATAAAATCAAAGGTAAAGTGAAAATCCAGTGTCATTACTACTATTTAATTTAGTGCTAAAAATGCTAGTGATAGCAATAAGACAAAAAGAGACATAAAAGAACAATATGAATGCAACTACAAAATACTTTATACAGTAATACAGGCTGAGATATTGAGATATGTTCATTTTTCATAGATAGTCTGAGCCAATATTTTTTAAAAGGCAGTACTACCTAAATTAATTGACTTATTTAGTGATCAATCAAATTACAAAGGTATTACTTTTTTAAGCCAATTTTTAAAATGACAAAATATGACTGGTGGAATGAAAGACCAAAGATTTCAAGGGTAATAATAAAGAAAGAAAGAAGGAAAGAGGCCCTGTGATACTAGATCTAAAACTATATTACAAAATAATAGTTATCAAAATTATTTGGTATTGATTTAAAAAAGAGAAGTTGATCAGTGGAACAGATTAGGTATATAACAAAACAAAGGAAATAAACTTGGCGACCTAGTATTCAATAAACCCAAAGCCAACAGTTTCTAGGGCAAAGAATCATCATCTGAGAAAAACTACTAGAAAAAATGGAATGCAATTTGGCAGAAATTAAATTTAGAGCAATATCTCACACCATATAAGATGAGCTCCAATTGGCTATAAAACCTAGATATAAAAGGTCACATCACAAACAAACTAGAGGGACAAGGAAGACATCACTTTTTAGAGCTATAGATAAGGAGAACATTCATGAACAAGGGACAGAGATAATCACTGTAGATTAAATAAGCATTTCTTCTTTAAGTTTTTGTATAAATCGAATATAGTTAAGATTAGAAGGGAAATAGATAACTAGGGAAAACATCTTTGAAGGAAATTTCTCTGATTAAAGTCTTATTTCCAAGTTATATAAGGAACGGATTAAACTTTACAAGAATAAGAGCTATTCCCCAACTGATAAATGGCCAAAAAATATGAAGAGATTGTTCTCAAAGGAAGAAATCCAAGTTGTTTATAACATTTAGAAATATGCTCCAAATCATTAGTAATTAAAGAAACACAAATGAAGCAACTCTGATACTAATAAGAAACATGGGGGGTAGGGGGGGCAGCTGGGTAGCTCAGTGGATTGAGAGCCAGGCCTAGAGACGGGAGGTCCTAGGTTCAAATCTGGCCTCAGACACTTCCCAGCTGTGTGACCCTGGGCAAGTCATTTGACTACCCTTACCACTCTTCCACCTATGAGTCAAGTTAAGGGTTTAAAAGTTAAGGGTTTAAAATTTAAAAAAAAAAAAACACGGGGAGGGGCTCCTGTGGTATAAGAAAAGGAATAAACACAGATCTGCCAGTAAAGAGAAATGTAGAAATATATATAAAAGTGAACAATTGAAAGGAATGTCTGTTATAAGCATGAACAGGGTATATTCCAATGGAGATGGATGATGTGGCAATCTTAATTTCATCAAGGGTGATAAAGGAAATCAATTAAGAAAGAGAGCTTGGCAATAGTTTTGTTTTATTGTGATGGTCTTAAAAGAAGGAAAAGGAGATAAGAATATACTAAAGATGAGGATGAGTTCTGCTCCCAAAGTAGAAATCACAGTAGAAGTCACTTTTTGAATATGTATTTTGGGAAGTAATTCCAGAAGGGGAACTATACTATAATGCTATGACCTAGAGAAGGAGTAAGAAAAAAATATATAGGATCAACAAAATACCAGACTATACCTTTTGCTCAGTCTCCACTAATTTTCAAAAAACTCACAAAAGAGGAATTATACACCAAAAGTATTAATAAACAATTATTTTAAAAGAAAGATAGCCGGGTTTAGATCTGTGGCCGCTGGCGGTCGTATCGAAGATGAATACCAGAGGACTTGGATCTCAGCTAAAGGACAGTATTCCAGTATCTGAACTTTCAGCTAGTGGTCCTTTTGAAAACCATGATATTCTTCGGAGAGGTTTCTCTTGTGTCAAAAATGAACTTTTGCCTAGTCATCCTCTTGAATTATCAGAAAAAAATTTCCAGCTCAATCAAGATAAAATGAATTTTTCCACACTGAGATATCCAAGGTCTATATGCTCCCCTGAAGTTGCAGATGGAATTCAAGGCAGTGAAGCAGGTCCAGCGTCTTCCATTTCTTCAGAGCTCAAACCTCTCCCTGGATATTTTGAGGGGTAATGATGAGAGTATTGGATTTGAAGATATTCTTAATGATCCATCGCAGAGTGAAATAATGGGAGAACCACACATGATGATGGAATACAAACTTGGTTTACTGTAACAGAAATATGTTGCTAATTAAAATGGAAGAATGGCATCCTGTTTATAATTATCTTTTTATTATGATTTGATGTGTATAACATTAAAAATACTGATATTTAAAAAAAAAAAAGATAGCCATCACAAGAGGCTTTTGTCATTTTTCCATCTGACTCTCTGCATGGGCTTGGGTCTTGGTCCAACCATTTCCTATATGGAGAACGAGGCCTATAGATTAAAGGATAATACAATAATAAAATTATTGACTTAGAGTTGGAAGCAATTTGTGAGATCATCAAAACCAACTCCATTTTGCAGAGAAAGCAACTGAGATCCAGAGAGATGAAGACAATTGAACAGCTAGTATACCTGAAAAGAATGTTGTTTAATTCTTTTTAAGCTGTGCCCAACTCTTTATTACCTTGGTTGGAGTTTTCTTGGCAAAGATGCAAGAGGGGTTTGCTATTCCCTTCTCTAGATCATTTTACATATGAGGAACTGAGGCAAACAGGGATAAGTGACTTACCCATGTGCACACAGCTAGCATGTCTCTAAATCCAGATTTAAAATTACAGAGATGAGTCTTCCTGATTCCAAGCCCAATCCTCTATCCTCTGTGTCACCAACCTGCCTTTGGAAAGGAATACAGTGGGAAATATAGATGATGGGAAAAGATGTCAACAAAATTATTTTTAAAAAAGAAAGAGGAAATAAAAGTTAAGGACTAACAGTGAAGATTACAAAGCAAGAAAGATAATAGTGGATGTTGATGAGAAATTTTTACCTGATGCAAATATTCAGAATTTAAACCTCGTTCCTTTAAAAAAAATGCCCCTCCACACTGGGATGATACACACCTAATTTTTTCCAGCCTTATGCTTTGATCTTTTAGTTAATGTCAATATTATCAACTTTTCAATCATTACTTGTTTTATACTTTTTCAATCATTAATTAATTTTATTAAATGGAAACTTGGCTCCTAATCTCTACTTGGAAACTTGAATTGTTACTGCAAGCCAAAATAGTTGAAGACTCCAGTCCCTTGGCTAATACAAAATGTTGGCTAAATTATCAATGAAGTGTCAACTACTTGGGAGCTGAAAGGGACTTCAGGAATTTCTAGTCTAACCTAAGCAAGGATCTCTTCTAAAACATACCTGATACATGTTCCCCCAGCCGCCAGCTAAAGAAATCCAGTGAGGGAGAACTTTGCTGCCTTCTAAGACTTTAGGATGGCTTCAATGGCTAGGAAAATTTTCAGAACACAGAAATATGCCTTTTTGTAACCCTAACAGTCTTCCAAATCCTGTCATCTGACTATAAAAGAAGTCTAAGCCAATGTCTATTTCCAATGGACAAATTGTCAGAGGATATAAACAAGCACATCTAAAAGAACGGGAAACTACAAAAACTTCATGTGAAAGTTTGCTCTGAATCATTAATAACCATTGAAATGCAAACTAAGACAATTCTGATCTTTCATTCACACCCATAAAACTAGCAAAAAATGAAAAAAAGTTTGGAATCACTAAAGTTGGAGAGGTTGTGGAAAGAAAAGATGGAAAGATGAAGACTATTGGCAGAGTCATGAATTGGTCCAACCAGGCTGGAAATCAATTTGGAACTGTGATCTGTGAACCTACAGATCCCATTTCAAGGCAAACATGTCAATTCAAATTCTGGAATAGAATAGCCAGGGTGAAACATTCTTTCTGCCCCAGAAAACTTGGGAGACCAATAGGAGAAGTCTATGACATTGGAATGGGAGCTGACCTAGAGGGCACTCGGTGCAGCACCAGCTGTGGACTTTGAAGACAGATGTAATGGGAGTAACAACTGCTTCAGGAGCTTTCAGGCCAGAGATGATAAGGGGATTGGACAGCTAGTCAGAAAAAGATGATGGGGACTCTGAACTGATAGTAGTTCAAAACCAAGTGAGATTTAACAGTTCCATTACCAGAGGCAGTTCTGGGTTGCAGTTCCAGTTGTTTGTGGCTAGTCACAAAGAAGCAGGGGCTCTGGTTGCAGTTCTGGGACTAAGAGGGATACTAATTCTTGTGGCTGCAGTGGAAGAGGAGTTCTTCCTGGGTAAAGACCAGAGCACAGACCCAAAAAGCAGAACCACACATCTCCCAGGAGAACACCATTTTTGACTCACTAAAAACATACAGACCCCCAGAACACACACACACACACACATACACACACACACACACACACACACACACACACACACACCCTTAAGCTTGGGGACAGTCCCCAACCTCCATCCTCAGAAGAGTAAAGTTGAACTTTAACATAAAGTTCAAAGCCAAGACATAGGTTGGAAAAATGAATAATAATAATCTAAACATAAAAATTTTCTATAATAGCATGGAAGATGAAGACACAAACTTGGAAGAAGATAAAATGAAAAATCTAAAGTCAAAACCTCAAAGAAAAAATACAAATTGTCCACAAGCCAAACAAGAAATGCTAGAAGCGTTAAAGAAAGAGATAAAAGAGGTAGAGGAAAAGAGGGATGCCCTCAAAGAAAGGGGAAGGAGGAGGAAGAATATAGGAAATGATACAACATAAAAGAAGCACACAGGGGAAAGCTTTTATAGTGGAGGGGAAATGGAGGGGCAATGCTTTGAACCCCTCTCTCATCAGAATTGGTTCAAAGATGGAATGTGTGTTTCTCTGTGTGTGTACCTATATATGTGTGTATGTGTGTGTTATAGAGAGAGAGAGAAAATGAGAGCATACATACATACATTCATATATACACGCACTCAGTTGGGTATAGAAATCTATTTTACCCAACAAGAAAATGGGAAGGGAAAGAAATAAAAGAGAGATAATAAAAGGGATAAAGGAAGCAGTGGTCAGGTTTTAGATGGTATACAGAGGAGAAAGAGACAGAAGGATAAACAGGAGGACAACACAGAATGTGAATGTTTAGTTGTTTTTCAGTCATATCCCATTCTTCATGACCTCATTTAAGGTTTTCTTGGCAAAGATCCTGGAGTGGTTTGCCATTTCCTTCTCCACTTCATTTTACAGATAAGAAACTGAGGTAAACCAGGTTCAGTGGCTTACCCAGGGTCACATAGCTAGTAAGTGTCTGAGGCCAGATTTGAACTCAGGAATATGTCTTCCCAATTTTGCTCCCAGCACTCCATCCACTGTATCACTTAGCCACCACTTGGTGGTGGGAAATACACAATAATTTTAAGTGTGAATGTGAATGGGATGAACTCACTCATAAAAAAGAAGCAGATAGCAGAATGGATTAGAAACCAGAATCCAGTGATATGTTGTTTACAAGAAACACACTTGAAACAGAAAGACACACATAAAGTTAAAATAAGGGGCTGGCACAGAATCCATTACGCTTCAATTGAGGTAAAAAAGACAAAGGTAGCAATCATGATCTCAGATAAAGCAAACACAAAAATAGACCTAATAAAATGAGATAATAAGGGAAACTATGCTTAACTAAAAGGTACCATGGACAATGAAGTAATGTTAAAAAATTTTACAGCAAGTCTCTCTGTTAAAGGCCTCACTTCCCAAATATATATATAGAAAACTAAGCCAAATTTATAAAAAATATGAACCATTTCCCAACTAATAAATGATCAAAAGATACGAACTGGCAGATTTCAGGTGAAATCAAAGCTATCAAAAGTCACATGAAAAAAATGCTCTGAATCACTTCTGATTAGAGAAATGCAAATTAAACAAACAAGAAAATAACTCTAAGATATCATCTTATGCCTATCAGATTAGTTAACATGAAAGAAAAGATAAATGACAAATCCTAGAGGGGTTGTAGAAAAACAGGAATCCTAATGCACTGTTGTCGGAATTGTGAACTGAATGTAAATAAAAAATAACAATAAAATACTAATTTAAAAAATAATCCCTCATCTCTTTTAAGACATCTCAAGTGCCACCTTCTGCATGAAGACTTTCCCAATTCCCCAGTTGCTAATGCTTTTGCCCCAAACTATCCTCTATTTATTTCATATATATATTGTACATGGGCACTTGTGATGGGTGAAATGAGACTCATCGAGACCAGGACCACTTGCTTTTGTTATTGCATCCCTGGTCCTGAACATAACACTGGGCACACAATGGTGCCTCATTGATTCTTATTGATTGATTGAAAAAATTTTTCTCAGACCATCAGAAGAGAAAATACTGGGAAAATGCAAGTAACTGTCATAAATGGAGGCATGCCTTTTCATTCCAGGAGTTAGTACTTTTTGCCAAGAAGAAACTGATGACAGCATGAATTTCTGATGTTGTTCCTTTTACACACGCCCTCTCCTTTACTCCCAGCTTGTGGTTTCCATTGTGGGCCACTAGCCAGTGAAACACTTCATGAGACTCGTGATTCATTTGGTCTATGGAATCTTTCCCTTTTCCTCCCAGATCACGTCACAACCCATTCTTTTCCAAAAATCCTTTGTAAAGGTTCTGCCCAGTGTCCTATTCTGATTCTCCTAAAATTCCATGAATGAGATAGTAACCCCTGGGCTGCCCATCTATTGGACCATATTATTGAAATGTGGGCAGTCCATCTCTGTGATTATTGGAGATAATATTTTTGGAACTATTTCTCTTGTGCCCGCCTCTCTGAAATATTCATCTAAGCGGGAAGGCACTCTACCAGGTTGCTTACATTTTTTGGCCACAATTCCTTCCTTCCTCCTAGACAGCCTCCTGTATTACAATGGTTCTCAAACTTTTTGATTTATTGCTTCTTTAAATTCTTAAACATTACTGAGAACCCCAAAGAACTTTCATTTATTTAAATTCTATGTATCAATATTTAGTGTGCTAGAAATGAAAACTGTTAAATATTTAAAATTTTTAATTCATTTGGAAATAATAGTAAAACAATTAGATATTAACATCAATAATATTTATCATGAAAAATAATTATGTTTTTAAAATTCATGAGAAATTGGCATTCTTTTAATATTTTTTCAGATCTTTATATATTTCTGACTTAATAGAAGACATCTGGATTCTCCTGTCTGCTTCTGCATTCAATCTGTTGGGATATGTTGTTTTGGCTGAGATATATAAAGAAAATCCATATATCTTACATAGGTAGTTGAAAAAGGGGAAAGTATTTTAATATTCTAGTATGACTTCAAAGATAGTTTTGACTTTGTGGACTCCCTGAATGAGTCCTATGGACTCTTTTTTCTTTAATATTTTATTTTTTCCCAATTACGTGTAGAAATAATTTCTGACATTTCTTTTCTCACATTTTGAGATCCAAATTCTCTCCCTCCACCCTTTCTTTTCCCCTCCCTGAGATGGTAAGCAATCTGACATAGTTTATACATGTGGTATCATATAATACATTTTTCCATATTCATCGTTTTGTTAAAGATATATCACTAAAAAAAGAAAAAACTCACGGAGAAAATAAAATGAAAAAAGGTCTGCTTCAGTATTCATTCAGGCTTCATCAATTCTTTCTCCTGCAGTGCATAGCATTTTTTCAGCATGAGCCCTTTGGAGTTGTCTTGGATCATTGTTTTGCTGATAATAGCTGTCAATCACAGCTGAGCATTGCATGATATTGCTGTTACTGTGTACAATGCTCTTCTGGGTCTGCTCACTTCACTTCACTTTAGTTCATGTAAGTCTTTCCAGATTTTTCTGAAATCATACTATTTATCATTTCTTATAGCACAATAGTATTCCATCACAATCATAAACCACAACTTGTTCAGTCAGTCTCCAATCCTAGGATGGTTCTAGAGGATAATGGATATCCTCTCAATTTCCATTCTTTGCTACTACAAAAAGAGCTGCTATCAATATTTTTGTACAAATAGGTCTTTTTCTCTTGGGGATTCTTGACTCAATGTCAACATGTCAGGTGGTCTCCAGTGGAGTGTCCTATGGATTTGTGCTTGGACCTGGGCTGCTCAACATTTTTATCAATGACTTGGATAAGGGCATACATAGTTGACCTACTTATCACATCTGCAAGTGATGTCAGTTTGGAGAGACCACTAACTCTGAGAATCACAGAACCAAAATCCAAAAGAATCTGGAGAGGTGAGTCAGGAATCTGCAAACCACAGTCATGGGCCAAATTTATCCTGCCACATCTTTTTAAATTGCCCATGAGCTAAGAATTGTTTTTGAATTTTTCAGATTAAGTTGTAAAAACTATTTGTAGCTCACTGGATGTTCAAAATCAGGTGGTAGATTAGATTTGGTGCCCTGCAATAGTATGTCAGCTCCTGAACTAGAGCACTTAGCTGAATCTAATAAGTTGGGGGAAATGTAAAGTCTTAACACTCAGATACAAACAAAGAAAATTAACATTTCAAAATATAACATGTGGAGGCACAGCTAGACAATCTTTGTTATAAAGATATCCCTGAGAGTTAGTGGACTGAAGATTCAATAAGAGTTAGTAACTACATGATATCATCACCTGAAAATCACATGCAACCTTGGGCTGCACTGGAAGGGACATAACTTCCAGGAGTAGGAAGACTCTATTCCTATTTTACTCTGTCCAAGTCAGTCCTTCAGGGGAATACTGCATTCAGGTTTGGGAACATGGGTTCTGAAGAATTTTGGTAAGCTGTAGTGTCCACCAGAGAGCAAAAATATGGTGAAGAGCTTTGAAGGAACTAGGGACCTTCAGAGAAGCCTGGAAAAGAGGACATCTATGGAGATGTGAAGATTATCTTCAAATATCTGAAGGGCTAATAAATGCAAGAGAGACTATACTTTGCCTGCTTAGCCCTGGAGGGTAGAATTAGGAGTAATAGGAGAAGTTGAAAAGAGGAAGATTTCACTTAGATATCAAGAGAAATTTCCAAAAATGAAAACCATCTCAAAATAGATGGAACTGCTTAGAAAGGTGGATCATCTTCCCTGGAGATCTTTTTTGTTTTTTTAGTCTAATTAATTAATTAATTTAGGCTATTTTTCCATGGTTATATGAATCACATTCTTTCTCTTCTCTCCTCCCACCCCCGTCCCATAGCCAACACGAAATTCCACTGGGCTTACATGTTTGATCAAGACCTATTTCCATATCATTAATATTTGCACTAGGATGATCATTTAGAGTCTACATCCTCAATCATATCCCCATTGACTCATATGATCAAGCAGTTGTTTTCCTTCTGTGTTTCTACTCCCACAGTTCTTTCTCTGGATGTGGACAATGTTCTTTCTCATAAGTCCCTCAGAACTGTCCTGGATCATTGCATTGCAATAGAGAAGTCCATTACATTTTATTGTACCACAGTGTATCCATCTCTGTGTACAAGGTTCTTCTGGTTCTGCTCCTTTCACTCTGCATCAATTCCTGGAGGTCGTCTTAAAGGTCTTTATGTAGAGACTCATCAGTGACTTATTTCTATGTCTTTAAAGTGGTCATTCTTTTTCTAATTGGGTTGCATTAAATGGCTCTCTTCCAACTCTCAAATTCTGTGATTCATATTTCTTCTTTAGGGTCACAGTCATGCTTTCAGAGCATTCAGGTTAGATATTGTGGTTGTTTCCATCCATTTACATGGTTTTGGCGGTAATTTATATTGATTTCCAGTTTCTTCTTACTTCACTTGCATCAATTCATGTCAGCCTTTATATGACTCTATATTCAGTCTCTTTTTATAGAGCAGTAATATTCCATTCCATTCATTATAAAAATGTATTCAGCCATTCCCTAATCTGCTACCATTCTTTCTAGTTCTGTTGTACATACAGGGTCTTTTGAAAAAAAATCATCCATCTTCTTACTGTGATTGGCTAAAAGTGGGCTCTCCATGATCTGTAAAATGAGGGAGTTAATACCGGATTGTCTGTGATGTTTTTCTGGCTCTAAATCTATGATCTTTTGCCCCTATGACATTTTAGTAACTTTCTTGGCATCTTTACAAATTTTTTCAGAATGGTTTGGACCAATTCATAACTCTACCAATAGCATCCGTGACAGCTTTTCTGTAGTCCCCTATAACATGACAATTCCCATCTTTTGCCATCTCCTTTGTCCATATCCTTTGCCACTTGTCAATTGTCCATTCCATTCTTGACAACTCTAATTGTTAGGGAACTAGAGATTTTAAGAACAAAGATGGGGAAAGCATCTGGATTTGTCTAATTGTATATGAAAGAGATCTGTGATGGAGGTGACACAATCATGAGAGCACTGAGGGAACAATATGCAAGATAGCTGAAGGAGAGGAAGATACTAAAGGCATGGGAAATTTTTGGACTTAACAAAATTTAATTAACACCTAATTAATTAACTGATGGGGCAGCTGGGTGGCTCAGTGGATTGAGAGTCAGGCCTAGAGACTGGAGGTCCTAGGTTCAAGTCCGGCCTCGGACACTTCCAGCTGTGTGATCTTGGGCAAGTCACTTGACCCCTATCGCCCACCCTTACCACTCCTGGGCTAAGGACGGTCCCTAGCCCGGATGAAAAAGGAGGAGGTTTGGGCGTGGGGCTAGCAACCCCACCCTGTAAAAACTACATCTGCTAAAGAAACTGCAACCTAAAGTAGGGGCAGCTGGGCTAGCTCAGTGGATTGAGAGCCAGGCCTAGAGATGAAAGGTCCTAGGTTCAAATCTGGGCTCAGACACTTCCCAGCTGGGTGACCCTGAGCGACCCATTGCCTACTGGTTGTGGCCCTATGCTCCTAGAATGGAGTCCCAGGATAAAAAAAAAATTAACTGATTAACCAAAAATGCCCAAGAGAACATCCATAACTATTAACCCATATGACTTTGTCATATGCACAAAATATTTATGAAAGTCACACATCATGGGCAGCCATGAGGGTTTTAGTAGGGAACAAGTAGGCTTTAATCACATCTCCATCATTTTATATATGACTAATATATACAGAGAATATAAGATTGTGGTTTTCATCAGTTAATCATAAGGAAACTTTTAATTTGGTCGAACGAAATATGACCTTGAAGGTTCTCTTCCAATATGGAGCCTTCCATCCATATATATATATATAATTCAATATTCTTTGAAAGGTGTAACAATAGAAATAACCCAACCATTCTGGGTGCTATGCTAAGGAAGTGTTTTACACGCCCATTCTCCTTAAAAATGGAGATCCTGTTGCAAGGCATAGCCTTTAGGAGGTCAGTGGCAAAAGGAAGGTCTCGTGTACACCAAAATATTGATAGTAATGCTTTTAGTAGAAGAATAAGAATGAAAACAAATTGGTTGCCCATTGCCTAGGGAAGGGTTCAGCAAGGTGGGGCCCAAGAATGTAATGTTTCTTACTGTGCTGTAAGAAATAATGAATGTGAAGAATACAGATCAATGTGAAGAATACAGAATCAAATGGGAAGATTTGATTCAAAGTAAAGTGAGTGGAACCAGGAAAATATTACACCTGTCGATGACAATTATGTAAATGGGAAGAACAATAAAACAATGACCTGGATCCAGTCCCCTCACTATATCTGGAGGAATGGAAGGATGCTGCTAGCAGGTAGAGTGGAGGATTTGTGGGCAGATTCAGACAATGATCATACAAGCGGGATTGCTATCTGCGTCAATGGAGGGAATTTTGAAGTCGATAAAAGGGCAGATCCATTGGAGTTTCACGAGTACTCATGAAGAGTCTTACATTTGCATTCCAAAAACTCAGTTCCATCAAAAATAAGGTGAGAATTAGACAGAATCTATACAGAAGTTTATTTCAGAAAGAACTCCATTTTAATGGATTACAAACGTGTGATTCAGTCATGGAATATTATGTTAAAAACGGTATCTTGTTCCAATTCCTCTGGTCATCCCCCTTCTAGTGTGTTTATACGACTCCATGGTAAAGTGGCAATAAGAGGAAATAAGACTCTGTTGGGGAACCTAGACGTCACAAACAAACTGTCCCAAAGATCAAAGGAATATGATTTATAAAACACATTATATATATTATGGAGAAAGAAATGGCAAACCACTCCAGTATTTTTGCCAAGAAAACCCCAAAAGGGTTCACAAAGAGTCAGATAAGACAAAAAAATAACTCAAGAACAACAAATCATATTTTAACCAAAAATCACATCTTGGCAACATATGCTGGATCAGGGGAGCCATCCAGCCCTTGTTATGGCCTTTTAATCCTATGATCCAGAAAGTTTAGATGAGCTCCAGACTTCCAAAGCTAGAATAGCAGAATACCAAATGTTACTGATAACTTCGAGATGGTCTGGAAGTGGGAGCTTTAAAGTTTTACTGACAAGTCTAAAGTGATTTTGATATGTTGATTAGGTAAGTTCAAAGAGGCCCAGATACGGTTCCCCCCCCCAAAAAAAAAAGATCTCAAACTCCTGCCCCGAGACCTCTTCTATCTCTCTTTGGTCTATGCTGCCAAGCACTCCCAACACAAATCTATGGTTATGTGATTGAGATTCTGTGTGTGTGTCTCTCTCTGCACATCCTCTTCCCAATGCCATCTGCCCTCCTTCATCTCCTGTTCCCATGCCTCTGTTTCCCTTTTCGCTGATTGTCTCCATCCATTAAGTACCCCTTCACCCCTATCCCTTCTATGCCTAATTAA
This sequence comes from Gracilinanus agilis, assembly GCF_016433145.1. Taxonomy (NCBI): domain Eukaryota; kingdom Metazoa; phylum Chordata; class Mammalia; order Didelphimorphia; family Didelphidae; genus Gracilinanus; species Gracilinanus agilis. Next base: position 720,327,715 of record NC_058131.1, read on the forward strand.
AGGGTGACTGCACTGTCATTCCTCACTGCCATCATGGTAAACAAAGTGAGTAAACAAAGAGCCATGCATGCTACTCCATTTCATAATTTCATAAATTAATGATCAATTCAGACATGATGACCCAAAAAAACTCCTAAAGGGACTCACAGCTTTCAGGAATGAAGAACTGGCCGTCCTGCCAAATTCAGCTCTGTTCAGACCATAGCTAGAGGATGACAGTTCAGAAAGGCTGTTGATGAGCTATAGAACATCCAAATAGCACTCGGACAGGGAAGGGCCTTACATCTATGTCCCATAAGAATCTGGCCAAGATTGTGGAGGCATCCAGCCTGGCAAAGACTGAGGAGGCCTGTGGCAGTTATCTTGGAGCATTTGAAGGGCCATCATCAGAAAGAAGGACTCGATGTTTCCCATTTGGTCCAGAGAGCAGAACCAGGAGTGATGGGAAGAAATTACAGAGAAGAACGTTTCAAAGGAAAAAGTAAATTTCAGCTTGATGTCAGGAAAACTTCCTAGGAATTCAACCTCTGGCCCAGAGGGGATGGGCTGCCCCAGGAGGCAGTGGATTTCCCCTGACAAGAAATGGTCAGTGTTGGCGAAAGATTCCTTTTCAGATCTGGGATGGACTTGTTGGCCACCAATCCAATGCTCACTTCTAAAGTTCCATGATATGTCTACCTGTCTATGTCTGTCTGTCTATATCTATATTTAGAAGATAGCAGAGGGGCATTCATAAACAGACAGACAGACAGACAGGTAGACAAGTAGACAGACAGACAGAGACAGAGAGCTAAAACACAGATAGAGATAGACAGATAGTAGACGGTAGATCTGTCTTTATCTCTATAATATATGCACACATCTCTATGTTGGGTATATGTGTCTATATAGAAAGATGTGTATTTTTAATAATGGCAACTGGATAGTACAATGGCTAGGACACTGAACTTTGAGTCAAGAAGATCTAAATTTAAATTCTACCTCAGGCACCTAATAGTTGTGTGATCCTATCCAAGTCACTTAACCTCTACCTGCCTCTAAAAAATGGGTATGATAATAATAGCACCTACTTCACAGGGTTGTTGTGAGTCTCAAACAAGATGATAAACACTTTCAAACTTAAGGACTGTATAAATGCTGGCTCTTTGCTGTTATTATGTTTCACTTCAACACTCCTTTCTTTCTGTTTCCACACACATATCACAGTCACAACCCACCAACTTCTCCCAGTGTCCCAAAAAGAAGCCTTCCCTTGTAACAAATAATACAAATTGCACTATACTACAAATGTAGCCAAGCAAAAATTAAAAGATACAGGATAGATCACTGGACCTGAAGTCAAGAAGACCTGAGTTCAAATCCAACCCAAACACTTATTAACTCTGTAACCCTGAATAAGTCACTTAACTCATTTGTCTGACTTAAGGTGATCCAGTGGAGAAGGAAATGGAAAGCCACTCTAGTATCTTTGCCGAGAAAATCATGGCTCCCCTGAATCTGTTTCTTACATCACAATGATATTCCATCACATTCATGCACCATCATTTGGCCCATCTTTCCACAACTGGTCATCACCCACTTTGTTTCCCATTCTTTGCTATCATATACATAATATGTATTATGTTACATATTTAATGTAATAATATAATAGCTATAGCTAAAGAGCTGCTATTAAAATGTTTTTATACTTGTAGACACTTTTCCCTTTTCTTTCATTTATAGCATGACTTTCTGGGGTCATACTTCCAAATTGCTTTCCAGAATGGTTAAACTAAATTACAGTTCCATTAACAGTATATTGGGTCTGCCTGTCTGCTCACATCTTTTCCCTTTTTTTGTCATTTTTGTCAATCTGATGGACATGTAACAAATGCTTTCTTCCAACAAACAAACCCATAGCTGGAACCGATCTCAGAGATCATTGAGTCCAATCTCCTCATTTGTAAAATGAGGAAATTGAGGTACAGACAAATTAAAGTGACTTGTTCAGGGTCATTAAGCTAGTAAACATCTGTAGTCAAATAAATTTGAACCCAGATCTTTTTTACTCCAATTTCTAGGTCCCTATCTTCTATACCGTGCTGTATGTGATCATCACCATTTCATACAAAATTTAACCTACGTAAACAAGCGGTCACAAGGAAAGGGCTCCAGAAAACACAATTAGGCATCACGTAGATAGTGATGACACCACTTGATATTTAGAATGGAAAGTAATTTATGAGCCACTGTGGAGGAGGAAGCTGGAAGTTATGATCGGTATCAACTTGGAAAGTGGTGGAAGCAAAAGTAAGTCAAGAGAAAGTCTGGCATGTCCCGGAATGAGTCATCACCCAGTCAGAGGTGAAACCAGAGGAGGGATGGGAAAGATGTGAAATGAAACTCTCAGGTCAACATTTTGATGATTATGATCCAGTTTCCTCCTCAGTGACTGGGATACTACTATATCTGGGCTCTGTATAGCCTATGCGCAATAAAGAGAAATAGAGGCAGTGCTTGGGAAGACATAGCAACTAGATCAAAGGGAGTGCTACATGAACAGAGAACACAAGGATTCAGAGAGGCAGTGAGGAGGAAGGGAGTACGCTCCAGGGCTAAGCAAAAGCATAGAGACTGGACTTTGAACCCCTAGTTTAGTGAGCAGAATGAATGGTTAAGGGAAGGTGGAATTTCATTGTTAGTATTATTCCTTCTATACGTGGCTCAGCTGGAATGGCCCAGAGTCTTTTAGCCCAGTTGTCTTGCTGTTGTGGTATATGGCCATGGTTCATTGAGATGCCATGACTTGAGATCACAGGTACACAGCTGGAAGACACTTTAGGGATAATCTAGGACAGCTCCTTCATACATCACATTAGGGAACTGAGGTCCATAGAAGGGAATTGACACAGCTAGTATATGTCATATTTGGGGTACAATCTTGAGTTTCTGTAATCCTAGTCTAGATTTTAGTCTACTATGTGAATCTAAGGATTGTTATAACCAACTGTCACAATTATGGAGGCAATGGATCAAACTCGAGATCATCAGACACTTGCTAGTTCAATATATCAAAATGAACTCCTACAGAGGGAGACAGAAAGAGAGGGAGACAGAGAGAGAGAGAGAGAGAGAGAGAGAGAGAGAGAGAGAGAGAGAGAGAGAGAGAGAGAATGGGAAATCTGAAGAGTTGCTTGGGCGATTAATGGAATAGGCTCTATCATAGAAAATGATGATCAGGACCCATTCTAAGGAGGAATTCCTCATCTATAACTACAGGGGGTTGAGCTTAGTGGCCTGAGAGGTTGCTTCCAATCCTAAACTGATATTTAAGATATGAGTTACAAATTCCCCCTGAATAAAGCACAGAGAACCAAAACCTGTGGAAGCATGGGAAAGAGGAAAAAGAGAAGATCATGGCCATCCAGAAGGAGTCAATAGCACTTTTAAAAATATGTGGTAAAGGGGAGCAGCTAGGTGGCTTAGTGGATTGAGTGCCAGGCCTGGAGATGGGAGGTCCTGGGTTCAAATTTGGTCTCACACGTCCTAGCTGTGTGTCCCTGGGCAAGTCACTTAATCTCCAATGCCCAAACCTTACTGCTCTTCTGCCTTGGAGCCAATACACAGTATTGATTCTTAGGGGGAAGGGAAGAGTTATTTAAAAAAGAAAATGTATGGTACAATAGAACAAGTCTCAGTCTTGAGGTCAGAGAACTTGGATTCAGTTCCAGACTCTGTCATTTCTTTTCCTTGTTAATCTTAGGCACAACACTTAACTTCCTGGGCCTAGTCTCTTTAATTGTAAAATGAAGGGTTTGGGCCAAGGAGCCTTTGAAGTTCCTTCCACCTAAATCCATATGAGTCTACGTTGTGTCAGAACCCAAGAACATGGACTAATCTTACATCAAAAGTCAAACCAAGTCAACAAGCTGTATTAAGCATGCCAGGCACTGGGCTGAGTCTGAAGATACAAAGAAAAGCAAAAGCCACCCCTGCCTTCAGGGGGCTCACATTCTGATGGGAAAGACTGCATGCAAACAGCGAGGTTGTGGTCATCATGGTCGTTCAGGAAATGTTCAATCACATCTCACTTTCCATGACCCCATTTGGGATTTTCTGCCAGAATTTAGATTTTTAATTTAATTTAATTTAAAATGCTAGTTTAATAACAAATTTCCACATAAGTTTTCAGAAGTTATTTGATCCATATGGTCTCCCTCCCTTCTTCCCTCTCCTCTCCCAGAGCTGACAAGCAATTCGATTTGGGTTATACATGAGTGTATTATCACTCAAAACACATTTCCATATTATTCATCTATTTGAGGTTTTATGAGCAAAGACACTGGTGGAATTGGCCACCTCCTTTCCAGACCACTTTACAGATGAGAAAACTGAGGCCAACAGAATTAAAGGACTTGCCCAGGGTCACTCAGCTTGAAAGTGTTGGAGGCTGCATTTGAACTCAAGAAAATGTGTCTTCCTGTCTCCAGACCTGGTATTCTATCCACTGAGTCCCTTGGTTATTCCAAACAGCTATAAACAAACTTATGAAATTCAAATATCAAATTCATATTTCATATTCAATTTGTTAACTCTATTATGAATTGAATCCAAAATCCCAAGCCTTTTCTCTGTCTCTAAGTGGAGAAGTTCCAAAGTTCAAAAGTTCCATCTTCCTTTCACTCCAGGTTATATGCTAAAGACTGAAGCTTTCCCATCATTTAATAAAGAGGAACTCTGCCCTTGAGTTTAGAAGTAGAATTCTTTCCGAAAGTTTTCTAATTCTGCAGGAATGGTCATCTCAACACCTGCTATCGCTCTTGTCAAGAGAAGCTTGTTCATTCACAAACTTCCATTCCCAAGAAACTGCATGATATCTGTGCACCATTCTTTTTTTTAAACCCTTAACTTCTGTGCATTGGCTCCTTGGTGGAAGAGAGAGTGGTAAGAGTGGGCAATGGGGGTCAAGTGACTTGCCCAGGGTCACACAGCTGGGAAGTGTCTGAGGCCGGATTTGAACCTAGGACCTCCCGTCTCTAGGCCTGGCTCTCAATCCACTGAGCTACCCAGCTGCCCCTATGCACCATTCTTGACAAGCAAATGAGTTGACTTCATTCCATTTTAGGTGCCATCCTTGTAGATTTTCAGTGGTCTTACCTTATTCCCGGGTGGCTGTGAGTCTGCTGCTCCTGTCCATCATCAGTGACCTCGGGATACAACGGGGCCTCATAAATATACAAAAGCATTCCTTCCAGACAGAGGTAGGCCTGGTCCCATGTGTGCGTATATCCCCATCTTTAAAGTAACTGCTCACAGTCCCTTACCTCCATGATGCTGCCAGTGATATAACCAATAGTATGATTTCCTCATCAACTCTGTTGTGGCTTTTTCTATGCTTATAAAAATGAGTCGTGCCTACGATTCTGTGTTTTTTGCCTATATGAGTCTGTCAAGAGTCTTGCTTTAATGACCAGTTATGCCCCTTCTAATAAACCATAACTTTGCTTTGAGAAACTTGTCTTGATTTACCTTTTGTTAAACTTTACTCGTGACATTACTTATAGGATAAGTTAGAGATGATCTCAGAAGAAAGGTTCTAGTTTTCATAGGGATTGAGTAAGTGTTCTTGGATAAATTGGGATTTTGGCTGAGACTTCCTGGGAGCCAGAAAAGCCAAGAGATAGAAATGAGAAAGATAACACCAGGCATGGAGAACAGCCAGCGAAGAAACCTGGAGTATCTTATGCAGAGAACAGCACGGATACCGGTGTCCCTGGATTCCAGAGGACATGGTTAGGGAGAATGGGGACAGAAAAAGTCATGCAAGGTAGAGGGGTTCCCCTCTCACTGCAATAATCCTTAAAAATTCTGAGGCATTTTTACAATATCCATGACTCATAAATGCAAATTTCACAAAAGCTTCACAGACCATACCAAAATGTCTCCCACAGCAAATGCCCCCCACATTACCCAATGGAATGTCACTGTAAGTGTAAAAAAATTGAGCCTTTCTATTTTTATTTTATAGCTTCAGTCAGATGATGAGCATGGAAAGTGAATTGTTTGTAAGGAGATCATACTCATCTTTCCATCTTCAGCTCTTCCTGGAATCACTTCCCTTTAGGAAGCTATGATGTGAGGCCAGGAGGCCCTAGTTGGGGCTAAAGCAGAAGTTGGACCTCATCCACTGTCTTCAGTCATCCCCTAGGGAGGGATTTATTCATAGTCAACAGGAAGCTCAAATCTTCCAGTGTTTCCAGAAAGTTTAGGATCATGGTTTAGATATCAAAAGAACATATTTGTCATAGAAAGCGATTGTAAAGGTACTATGTCTTCCTTTTCCAAAGAGAGGTCTTATTCCCTTTAGTTTTCTTCTTCATTTCCCTCAAGAGGCAGGTACAGCAGGAGATGGGAGCCCTGAGGTCAAAGTGAAGGTTGCTCCTCTTTACATGAGAGATTGTTCTCCACATCTTTGTTTGGAGATTGGGTAGATGTTGTCTTGTTCTGGTACAGATGGAAATCATTGCTTTGGGACAAATGGAAGATTCCCAAACAGGCCCCTTCCTCAGGGAATTTGAAGCACACCTTGAGGTGGATGGTACATGGTCAGGGGAAGGCTTGGCTCCTCTCATCCCCTGAAGAGGTGGCAGCAGGAAGAGATAGACTCCTTGTGCCAGTGCAAGTCACTTAGGAGCAGATGGAAGAAATCTAGTCTGGTCGCTTGCCACCTTTCCTCAGGGAACATGCTTTGCCCAGTAAGAGATAGAAGACATAAAGCACATGATGATTTGGCTCCTCTTCTCCAACCAACAGTGAAAAATGTACCTGTTTTCCCACAATCCCTCCAATATCTGTTATTTTCCTCTTTTTGTCATCTTTGCCAGTCTGATAGATGTGAAGTAGGACTTTCATTTCATTGATACCTTGGATTTCTTCCCTTGAAAACTTCTTTATATCCTTAGGCCATTTATCTATTGGGGATTAGTTCTTAGTCTTATCTATTTCAATCAATTTCTTATATATCTTGGATGCAAAACTTTTTTCTGATGAACTTATTACAAAAACTTTTCCTACTTATATCTTTTTATTCAAATTGAATTGCATTTTACTTTTTATACAAAAACTTTCCGGTTTTATACAATCAAAATTAATGCCATGGTTGGTCAAGAAATTTTTCTCTTCCTATAGCTCCAAAAGGTAATTTCTTCCTTGATTCTGAAATGTGTATGTAATGTCATCTTTTATGTCTAAGACACATAACTATCTGTAGTGTATTTTATTATACCACATGAGAAGTTGGTCTGTACCAATTTTCTGACATTTGCTTTCTTAGTTCTACCAGCAATTATTGTCAAATAATTAGTCCTTCCCCCAGTAACTGGTATCTTTGTGTTCATCAAACACTATGCCACTGTATTTGTTTTGGTATATTATATATCTGACTTGTTCTTCTGATAGCCCTTTCTATTTCTTAACCAGTATAAAATCATTTTTAAAACTGCTTTAGAGCATAATTTAAGATTTGGTAATGTAAAGGTTAAAATAGGGGTTTTGACAAAATGAGAGAGCAGCTTTTAATAACTTAAGTTTTAATGAGAATATAAAAGAGTTGTAAATTAATATTATCCCTTTAAACCAGAGAAAAGAAAGCTTCTAGTAGCTTAAAGAATATAGTAAAACAAATATAGAAAGGAGGGAAACATAGGAAAGAGGTAGAGAAAGAAATTTCCTAATGTCTATACTTGTTACCCTATAACTATCTATAACTGCCTATAATTATTATCTAAAACTGCCTATATCTACATTATAAATGCCTATAACTACCGATAATAACAACCACCCCGCAAAGTTCCAACCCAATCCAGCCCAATCAAAACCAACACAATAAGTGTTTACTCCAACCCCAATTAGGTCTGTCAACAAAGACCAGTCACCTTCCAAAAAGTTCAAGGGAAAAACCTAACAGCCCAAACCAAAAGCCAAAAACCCAAAAGACAAAAAACCTACTAAAGGCTAAAACCAAAAGCCCTCTCAGTAAACTCAGACCCACCTTTATATTCCAGCAACTAAATGCCAACCACCAACTAATTACCAACCCAAACCACCAGCAACTGACCCTCAATGACCAACTCACGCCCAACAGCCAATTTCCCCACAACTACAGTCCTAACTGTCAGCAACTGACAGCCTCTACCAGCTCATGCTAGCCCAGCCAGGGGCTCCCCTCCCTGGTTCCTACTTCCTGTCTCTGTGGGCTTGTTAATCCCTACACATCTCTATGGTAAGAGGACCTCCAGATCCCCTGCTGAATTGAAAAAGGAATAAAGAATTCATTTTTACAGTACCCATAAACCTTCTTCCTTGTCACTTTTTCATTATTACCATTGAGATTCTTGGTTCATATTTTGTTATTCTTTCTATATATATGAAATATTCCTTTGAGAGTTTGGTTGAATACTAAATAAGTAAAATAATATTATCATTTTTATATTAGCTCAATTGCTATTCCTGTGCTTATATAGGTCTGTATTTCTGCACAGTGTTTTACAGTTGGATTCATATAGTTCCTGGATGTGTCTTGGTAGATGGATTCCCAAGTATTTTGTACCTTGTCATTATTTTGAATGGAGTTTCTTTCTAGCACTTCCTACTGGGTTTTGTTAATATGCACAAGTAACAATTCATAAACATTTCTTTTCTTTTTAAACCCTTACCTTCTGTCTTAGAATCAATACTAGGTATTGGTTCCAAGGCAGAAGAGTCGTAAGGACTAGGCAAAGGGGGTCAAGTGACTTGCCCAGGGTCTCATAGCTAGGAAGTGTCTGAGGCCAGATTTGAACCCAGGATCTCCAATCTCTGGGCCTAGCTCTCAATCCACTGAGCCACCAAGCTACCCCCCCAAAGATTTATTTTCTATCCCACAAGTTTGTTCAATTTAATGCTTCATGAATTTTTTTTTACTTTTCAGGGTTTGTCAAATGAATAATCCTATCATTTGCATTATTTCCTTTTTCCTCATGCTTATATCCTCGGTTTCTTATTTTTGTCTTATTACTGTTTCTAACATTTGAAAAACTCTATAGTAGTGAGAATGAGCATCCTTGCTTTACCTCTGATCTTAGAAGTCCTTTAACTTTTCTCTATTTCCTATAAGGTTTTTTCTTGGTTTCAGATAGACATAATTTGTCACATTAAGGAAAATTCCATTTATTACTATGTTACCTATTGATTTTACCAGTCCCTCTCCAATTCATCTGTCCCTAAAAGCAGCCCTTCTGCTTTGCTGCCAAATGAATTCTCCTAAATTTTGACTAGAGCCAAGTTCAAAGAGATATACAGCTTCTGCAAAAGAGAAGGGCATTCTTGGATCCCTGCCTGCAAAGGAATGATGGCCAGTTTATTTTGTAAACATCTCCCTATTTTCTTTGGGGTTTTTTGTTGTGTTATGTTAGGGGCTTTTTTTCTTGTTTAGATTCTAACACGGCCCAGTGCAATGGAAGAAGGCTGGAATGAGAGCGAGGATGTTTGGGTGAGAATCTCATCTTTGCCATGCTGATGACTGAGATGAAGCTCAGAGTTGTTTTAATGTGCCTTTGATTTATATGGTTGTTGACAACTTGCCCTTCTTTTTGGAACTACTTGTTCATAAAGTTTGACTATTCATTTAACAGAGAATCGTTCTTGGTCTTGATGTCCATTTCCTATCCATCTTGGGTATCAGACCTTTATCAGAAGAAATTACTTAAAAAACTTTTCCCAGTTACCTGTTTCCTTTCTAACTTTAATTGTATTCATTTTGTTTATGCAAAGCCTTCTTCATTTCAAATAAGCAAAATTGTTCATTTCATTTCCTATAATCCCCTCTGGCCCCTAATCGATCAAGAACTTTTCCCATATTCATAGCTATAAGAAGCATCTCCTCCTTTCCTCTAATTTGCTTGTGAGGCAGACAGATAAGGAAACCGAGGCCCACAAAAGCAAAATTACTTGCCCAAAGTCACACAGATAGTAGATGACAGAACTGAGAATTGAACCCAGGTCCTTTCACTGCCAATCTGGTGCTCAAGTGTTAAACGATTCTAACAGCAGCTTGTACAAACTGAAGTTTCCTTAGATGATGTTGGAGGCTAAGCCAAACACCTCAAAAGCAAGATGCAGTGGATCAGTGAATGGATTTGAAGTCAGAGGAATTTAATTCATATCTTAGCTTTGCTATTTACTACCTGAGTGAACTTGGACAACCTTGAACCTCCCTGGGCCTTAGTTTTCCCCCCATGTATAAATTTAAAAGTTTACATTACAATAGTGTCTGAGTTCCCTTCCAGTTCTAGTTCTGTGATCTCATAAACCTGAGTCATCTAACCTTCCACTTGTCAAATTTATTATTTGGAAAATTGGAGAGGAAGTTGGACTAGATGACCTCTAAAATCCCTTCTAGTTCTAACTCTATGTTCTTATTACTGAAAGCTAAGAAGTTTGGTCCATTTTGGAAAGCTAAGAAGATTTGGTCTAAATCAACAAGATATTTTCTGAATTCCTACTCTGTGGCTAAAACTGAACTAGGTTTTAAGAGAAATATAAGAGAAAATTTTCATTTAGTGCCTGTCCTCATGATGCTTACAATTTTGCCAACTCAGTATATGGAATGATGCGAGAAAGAATTGATTCACCTCAGTACTTCAAGTATCTATATTTCCATAAGAAAGGTTCTCTCTACATTGATACCTATGATAGCCTCTCCCTGTCTTAGGAGATATTTGGAGTACCTGGAGCCAAAGAAAAATTCATAATTCTTTTGTCAATCTTCTACTGTTGGTTTGATCCACATTTAGTTAAGCTAGACCACTGAGGGTTGACATTCAGTTTATTAACAAAGCCATTCTAATGTCTTGGGACATTCTAGACCTTGATCTCTGCCCAGATTTTTGGGAGAAGATATTGTGATGTGGTGGAAAGAATATGAAATTTAAGAACATAGATCCTTATTTAAATTTATACTCTGCTTCTTAGTACCTGTAAAACCTTGAGTGTGGTATTTATTTCCCCTTCTTGAGCACTCAGTTTTCTGATCTGAAAAATGGAAATGGGTAGAATTCTAGGAAAGTGGTAAAGGGTAATCTAAGGTTCCACTTCCTCCTTTCGAGCCAGCATTAAAGGCACACCACAAATCAATAAAAATAGCAACAAGAGGAAGAGAAATGAAACAAGTCACCACAAGTTAAAAATAGGATAAAAAAAAAGTACCTGAAAAACACCTTACCTTCAAAAGGCTTGAGGGGAAATCCTCCAAGTCAGTAATGATAAAAAGAATGTTAAAATGATCATAAGATGATCCATTAAAAAATTACAAATGTTACCTCCAAATTGTGAACTGAAACATGAAAATATGATCAATTTAATTAGTATCAACATGCTGGTCTCCCTGATGAGACTTTCTGTGATTTGGGGAGGGTAGAAAAAAACTGAAACACTTGTGGATGAGATTTATTATGTAACTATGAAGAAAAATAAGTTAAACATATTTGATTTGTGGTTTCATTTTTGTACAATCTTCTTTTTATTTGTCTATGGAAAGACTTGTTTTCTTTGTAATAAAAAATAAGATAAAATAACTTAAAAACTAGAAAGAGAATAAATTAAAATCCCCAGATAAAAACTAAATTGGAAATCCTAAAAACTAAAGGATAAATTAATAAAATTGAAAGTAAAAGAACTATTGAATTAATAAATAAGACTAGAAGCTAGTACTTTGAAAAAAAACAAATAAAAAAGATAAGGTACAGGTTAATCTAATTTTAAAAAAAGGAAAGAAGAGAACCAAATTAACAGTATCAAAGTTAAAAAGGGTGACTTCACCTCTAATGAAGAGGAAATTAAGGGAATCATTAAAAACTATTTTACCCAATTGTATGGCAACAAATACGACAATCTAGGTGATATGGATGAATATTTACAGAAATATAAACTGCCTAGATTAACAGCAGAAGAAATAGAATAGTTAAATAATCCAATATCAGAAAAAGAAATTGAACAAGCCATCAAAGAACTCCCTAAGAAAAAATCGCCAGGGCCTGATGGATCCACAAGTGAATTCTATCAGACATTCAAAGAACAATTAATCCCAATACTATACAAACTATTTGACAAAATAAGCAAAGAAGGAGTTCTACCAAATTCCTTTTATGACACAAATATGGTACTGATTCCAAAGCCAGACAGACCAAAAACAGAGAAAGAAAATTACAGACCAATGTCCCTAATGAACATAGATTCAAAAATCTTAAATAGAATACTAGCAAAAAGACTCCAGCAAGCGATCATAAGGATTATCACTATGATCAGGTGGGATTTATACCAGGAACACAAGGATGGTTTAATATTAGGAAAACCATCCACATAATTGACCATATCAACAACCAAACCATCAGAAATCACATGATTTTCTCAAGAGATGTAGAAAAAGCCTTTAACAAAATACAACACTCACTCCTAATGAAAACATTAGAAAGTATAGGAATAGAAGGGCCTTTCCTAAAAATAATTAGCAATATGTATTTAAAACCATCAGCAAGCATCATGTGCAATGGAAATGAATTAGAAACTTAATATAAGATCAGGAGTGAAGCAAGGATGTTCATTATCACCTCTATTATTTAACATTGTGCTAGAAACACTAGTAGTAGCAATGAGAAAAGAAAAAGAAATTGAAGGTATTTAAATAGGCAATGAGGAAACTAAACTATCACTCTTTGCAGATGATATGATGGTATTCTTAAAGAATCCTAGAGAATCAACTAAAAAGCTAGTGGAAATAATCAACTTTATCAAAGTTGCAAGATACAAAATAAACACATAAATCATCAGCATTTCTATATATTTCCAACACAACTCAGCAGCAAGAGTTAGAAAGAGAAATCCCATTTAAAATCACCCTCAACAATATAAAATATTTAGGAATCTATTTGCCAAGAATTTTTTACCTTTTGAATATGGCCTTGAAGGAGCTCTGTTAAGACCTCAGACTGCTTCCTTTTGGATTGTCACATGATTTCTTCTTACTTGATGGCATCAGTATAGCAATATTAGAGCTGGAAGGGATCTCGGAGATCATCTAGCTCAACCAATCACTGAACAAGAGTCCTCTACAATGTAACTAAAAATAAGTCATTCAGCCTTTGCCTAAAGAGCTTAAGCAAGCACCAACTCCTGAGGTAGCCCAGGCACTTTGGTATAGGTCTAATTATTAGTAAGGTTTTTCCCCCTTTAGATCAAGTCTAAATTTACCTCATCAACATCTACTCATTACTCCTAGTTCTGCCCTCTTAGGTCAAGAAGTTCAAGTCTACACTGTCATGTCATTTACCTGATAATGGTTATCAATGCTTCTTCAGAATCACAGGAAATAACAGTTTAATTGTCATATGTGAAGAGTTTGTGAGGAGCCTGACAATATAATTCTCACCCAACAGTATATTTTAGGCCCAGATGTTCTTTGAGAGTAAAAATAACTACCTGAAAGGCTGAGATATTGAACTTTAAAGAAAGAGTTTGGACTTCTGGGTTAAGATGGCGGCAGAGAAAAAGTAGCTGCTTTACCTCTCCTAACCTACACATATAAGACTCCTCAAGAGGACATAAAAACAAACCCATACGAATGAAGGGACCCCACAACAGGGCACAGCATTGAAGGTACGTGGGATCAGGGCATTTCCATGCTATAAGGGGGTGAAACAGCTCTCACTAAAATGCAAGCTAAGCAATCCCCTCCCCTCAACACCACCTACAGGGCCAAAGCCAGTGCACAAGAGATAGAACAAGTTTGGGGAATTATTTAAGTTCTTGGCAGCTACCTGGTACCACCAGGGCCTGCTCCTGAGAGCAGCAAGACTTAAGACCCCAAGAGGCTAAAGAACAAGACTTTCAAACAGACCTTGAGGGCAGACACGGATGTGGACCTTGGGTGGAGACCTAGTAGAGAGGTGTGCATGACTGTAGAAGCAGTACCCTGAGACTGCTAAAGGAAATTCGGGCAGAGGAGCAAGCAAGTGGCCCATCAGAAGGCTTGACCCTGAGAACAACTAGACTTGGGACCTCAGGAGCCTAAAGAATGCAGACTAGCTGTCGCCACAAGGATAAAGCTGAGAGGGCACACAGCTCTCTGACTCAGGCAAAAACTGCTCGACAGCTCCATAGGCAGAGAGCCTGTCTGCCTCACTCAGACTTCTGACTGAGAAAGAAATAATAATAATGGCAAGCCAGTCACAAGAACCCCAAAAGAGAAAAATCAAGAAGAAATCTTTAACATTCGAAAACTTTTGCACAGAAAAAACCCAGACAACAGAGCAAACAGCAGAAGAGAACAAGCAAGTAATCACATCCAAACCTTCCCAAAAAAAATGAAAATTGGTCACAAACTCTTGAAGAGTTCAAATCTGTGATCATGAGAAAGATGGAAGAGATTTGACCAGAGAAGTGGGAAATAGCTGAAAAGGAAATTAACAGTTTAAAAGACAGAAACTCACAATTGGAAAGCAAAATTAAACAGGATAGACCAAACCGAAAAGGAAAATCATAAGATTATAACAGCAAAACCATACTAGTAGGGGACCTCAACCTTCCCCTATTAGATCTAGATAAATCAAACCAAAAAAATGAATAAGAAAGAGATAAGAGAACTGAATGAAACCCTAGAAAAATTAGAGTTAATAGATATATGGAGAAAAATAAATAGGGACAAAAAGGAATATACCTTCTTTTCAGCAGCACATGGAACATTCACAAAGATAGACCATGTGATATAGAGCATAGAAACATGGAAAACAAATGCAAAAAAGCAGAAATAATAAATGTAACCTCAGATCATAATGCAAGAAAAATAGTTATTAGTAAGAATACATGGAGAGGGGACAGCTGGGTAGCTCAGTGGATTGAGAACCAGGCCTAGAGACAGGAGGTCCTAGGTTCAAATCCAGCCTCAGACACTTCCCAGCTGTGTGACCCTGGGCAAGTCACTTGACCCCCATTGCCTACCCTTACCAATCTTCCACCTATAAGTCAATACACAGAAGTTAAGGGTTTAAAATTAAAAAAAAAAGAATACATGGAGAGGTAAACCAAAAACTAATTGGAAATTAAATAATATGATGCTCCAAAAGAATTTAGTGAAAGAACAAATCATAGAAACAATTAATAATTTCATTGAAGACAATAACAATAATGAGACATCTTACCCAAACCTATGGGATGCAGCCAAAGAAGTTCTAAGGGGAAAATTTATATCACTGAGTACATATATTAACAAATTAGGGAGGGCAGAGGTTAATGAATTGGGCATGCAACTTAAAAAACTAGAAAATGAACAAATTAAAAACTCTCAGATGAAAACTAAATTAGAAATACTAAAAATCAAAGGAGAAATTAATAAAATCAAAAGTAATAGAACTATTGAATTAATAAATAAGACTAAAAGTTGGTATTTTGAAAAAACAGATAAAATAGACAAAATACTGGTAAATCTAATAAAAAAGGAAAGAAAAAAACCAAATTAACAGTACCAAGATGAAAAGGAAGACCTCACCTCTAACGAAGAGGAAATTAAGGCAATCATTAAAAACTATTTTGCCCAATTATATAGCAATAAATATAGCAATCTAGGTGATATGGATGAATATTTATAAAAATATAAATTGCCTAGATTAACAGCAGAGAAATAGAATACTTAAATAATCCAATATCAGAAAAAGAAATTGAAAAAGTCATCAAAGAACTCCCTAAGAAAAAATCGCTAGGGCCTGATGGATTCACAAGTGAATTCTATCAGACATTCAAAGAACAATTGATCCCAATACTATACAAATTATTTGATATAATAAGCAAAGAAGGAGCCCTACCAAATCCCTTTTATGACACAAATATGGTACTGATTCCAAAGCCAGGTAGATCAAAAACAGAGAAAGAGAATTACAGACCAATCTCCTTAATGAACATAGATGCAAAAATCTTAAATAGAATACTAGCAAAAAGACTCCAGCAAGTGATCAAGAGGTTTATCCATCATAATCAAGTGGGATTTATACCAGGAATGCAAGGATGGTTCAACATTAGGAAAACCAGCCCTAGAGATGGGAGGTCCTAAGTTCAAAGCCAGCCTAAGGCACTTCCCAGCTGCGTGACCCTGGGCAAGTGACTTGACCCCCATTGCCCACCCTTACCACTCCTTCCACCAAGGAGCCAATACACAGAAGTTAAGGATTTAAAAAAAAACATTAGGAAAACCATCCACATAATTGACCATATCAACAAGCAAACCAATAAAAAACACATGGTTATCTCAATAGATGCTGAAAAAGCTTTTGACAAAATACAACATCCATTCCTACTGAAAATACTAGAAAGTATAGAAATAGAAGGACCTTTCCTAAAAATAATAAACAGTATATATCTTAAACCATCAACAAGCATCACATGCAATGGGAATAAATGAGAAGCCTTTCCAATAAGATCAGGTGTGAAACAAGGATGCCCATTATCACCTCTATTATTTAACATTGTACTAGAAGCACTAGCAGTAGCAATTAGAGAAGAAAAAGAAATTGAAGATATTAAAATAGGCAATGAGGAGACTAAGCTATAATATGATGATCTACTTAAAAAAATCCTAGAGAATCAACTAAAAAGCTAGTAGAAATAATCAACAACAATTGTATCCGCAAAGTTGCAGGATACAAAATAAATGCACATAAATCATCAGCTTTTCTATATATTTCCAACACATCACAGCAGCAAGAGGTAGAAAGAGAAACACCATTTAAAATCACCCTAGACAATATAAAACACTTAGGAATCCATCTACCAAAACAAACACAGGAATTATATGAACACGACTACAAAACATTTCCCAAACAATTAAAACTAGATCTAAACAATTTTAAAAACATTGACTGCTTATGGGTAAGATGAGCTAACATGATAAAAATGACCATTCTACCCAAATTAATTTACTTATTTATTGCCATACCTATCAAACTACCAAAAAACCTTTTTATTGAATTAGAAAAAACTATAACAAAGTTTATTTGGAAGAACAAAAGATCAAGAATATCAAGGGAAATAATGGAAAAAAACGTGAAGGAAGGTGGCCTAGCAGTACCAAATATTAAAGTATACTACAAAGCAGTGGTCATCAAAACAATATGGTACTGGCTAAGAGACAGAAGGGAGGATCAGTGGAATAGACTTGGGGTAAGTGATGTCAGCAAAACAGTATATGATAAACTCAAAGAGCCCAACTTTTGGGACAAAAATCCACTATTTGACAAAAACTGTTGGGAAAATTGGAAAACAATATGGGAGAGATTAGGTTTAGATCAACATCTCACACCCTACAGCAAGATAAATTCAGAATGGGTGAAAGACTTGAATATAAAGAAGGAAACTGTAAGTAAATTAAGTGACCACAGAATAGTATACCTGTCAGATCTCTGGGAAAGGAAAGATTTTAAAACCAACCAAGAGTTAGAAAAGATTACAAAATGTAAAATAAATAATTTTGATTATATTAAATTTAAAAGTTTTTGTACAAATAAAAACAATGTAACCAAAATCAGAAGGGAAACAACAAACTGAGAAAAAATCTTTATAACAAAAAATTCTGACAGAGGTCTAATTACTCAAATATACAGGGAACTAAATCAATTGTATAAAAATCAAGCCATTCCCCAATTGATAAATGGGCAAGGGACATGAATAGGCAATTTTCAGATAAAGAAATCAAAACTATCAATAAGCACGTGAGAAAGTGTTCTAAATCTCTAATAATTAGAGAAATGCAAATCAAAACAATTCTGAGGTATCACCTCACACCTAGCAGATTGGCTAAATTGATAGCAGGGGAGAGTAGTGAATGTTGGAGGGGGTGTGGCAAAATTGGGACATTAATGCATTGCTGGTGGAGTTGTGAGCTGACCCAACCATTTCAGATGGCAATTTGGAACTATGCCCAAAGAGCTCTAAAAGACTGCCTGCCCTTCAATACAGCCATAACATTGCTGGGTTGGTACTCCAAAGAGATGATAGATAAACTTATACAAAGATATTTATAGCCGCACTTTTTGTGGTGGCAAAAAAACTGGAAAACGAGGATATGCCCTTCAATTGGAGAATGGCTGAACAAATTGTGATATATGCTGGTGATAGAATACTATTGCGCTCAAAGGAACAATAAACTGGAGGAATTCCATGTGAACTGCAAAGACCTCCAGGAATTGATGCACAGTGAAAGGAGCAGAGCCAGAAGAACGTTGTATACAGAGACTGATACACTGTGGTAAAATCAAATGTAATGGACTTCTGTATTGGCAGCAATGCAATGACCCAGGACAATTCTGAGGGATTTATGGAAAAGAACGCTACCCACTTTCAGAGGAAGAACTGCAGGAATGGAAACACAGAAGAAAAACAACCGCTTGATCACATGGGTTGATGCAGACATGATTGGGGATGTAGATCCGAAACGACCACACCAATGTAACTATCAATAATATGTAAATAAGTCTTGATTCATCACACATGTTAAAACCAATGGAAATGTGCGTTGGATATAGGGGGTAGGGGGAAGGGGAAAGTAAAAACAAGAGTCATTTAACCATGGAAATTTTTTCTAAAAAAATAAAATATTTAAATCTGAAAAAAAAGGAATCTATTTGCCAAGAGAAATACAGGAATTATATGAACAGGACTACAAAACACTTTCCACACAATCAAAACTCGATCTAAATAATTGGAAAAACATTCATTGCTTATGGGTAGGATGAACTAACATAATAAAAATGACAATCCTAACCAAATTAACTTACTTATTCAGTGCCATACCCATCAAACTACCAAGAAACTCTTTTACCAAATTAGAAAAAATTATAACAAAGTTCATTTGGAAGAACAAAAGATCAAAAATATCAAGGGAAATTATGAAAAAAATGTAAAGGATGGGGGCCAGTACCAGATCTTAAACTGTACTATAAAGCAGTGGTCATCAAAATGGTATGGTACTGGCTAAGATACAGAAGGGTAGATCAATGAAATAGACCAAGCATAAATGACATCAGCAAGACAGTGTTCAATAAACCCAAACATTTCACCTTTTAGTACAAGAATTCACTGTTTGACAAAAACTGCTGGGAAAACTGGAAAACAGTATGGGAGAGATTAGGTCTAGATCAACATCTCACACCCTACACCAAGATAAATTCAGAATGGGTGAACAACTTAAATATAAAGAAGAAAACTGTAAGTAAATTAGGTGAACATAGAACAGTATGCCTGTCAGATCTATGGGAAAGAAAAGAATTTAAGACCAAGCTAGAAATAGAGAATATCACGAAATGTAAAATGAATAATTTTGATTACATTAAATTAAAAAGGTGTTGTACAGACAAAACCAATGTATCCAGAATTAGAAAGGAAGCAACAAATTGGGGGGGGAGGCGGAATCTTCATTAAAAAAATCTCTGATGAAGGTCTAATTTCTTAAATATATAAGGAACTAAATCAATTGTACAAAAAAATCAAGCCATTACTCAATTGATAAATGGGCAAGGGACATGAATAGGGAGTTTTCAGGTAAAGAAATCAAAACTATCAATATGCACATGAAAAAGGGTTCTAAATCTCTTATAATAAGAGAAATGCAAATCAAAACAATTCTGAGGTACCACCTCACACCTAGCAGACTGGCTAATATGACAGCAAAGGAAAGTAATAAATGTTGGGGAGAATGTGGCTGAATTGGGACACTAATGCACTGCTGGTAGAGCTATGAATTGATCCAACCATTCTAGAAGGCAATTTGGAACTATACCCAAAGAGTGATAAAAGAATGCCTGCCCTTTGATCCAGCCATACCACTGCTGGGTTTGTACCCCAAAGAGATAATAGGGGAAAATACTTGCATGAAATATTTATAGTTACACTCTTTGTGGTGGCAAAAAATTGGAAAATGAGGGGATGCCCTTCAATTGGGGAATGGATGAACAAATTGTGATATCTGTTGGTGATGGAATACTATTGTGCTAAAAGGAATAATGAATTGGAGGAATTCCATGTGAACTGGAATGACCTCCAGGAATTGATGCAGGGCAAAAGGAACAGAACCAGGAGGACATTGTGCACAGAGACTTACACACTGTGGCACAATTGAATGTAATGCAATACTAGCAGCAATGCAATGATACAGGACAATCCTGAGGGACTTATGAGAAAGAATGTATCCACCTCCAGAGAAAGAACTGTGGGAGAAGAAACACAGAAGAAGAAAAACATTTCCTTGATCACATGTTCGATGGGGATATAATTAGGGATATAGACTCTAAATGATCACTCTATTGCAAATATCAATAATATGGAAATAGGTCATGATCAATGATACATGTAAAACCCAGTTGCTTTGCTCATTGGCTATGGGAGGAGGGGAGGAAAAGAATACAAATCATGGAATCATGGAAAAATATTCTAAATTAATTAAATAAATGAATTTAAAAAGAAAAGAAAAAAAACAGGACAGCATCAAAAAAGAAAGAAAGAAAGAAAGATATGAGATCAACTTTGGAGAAGTTAGTGGAGCACAGGCAGCAACTCAGATGAACTCTCCCAACATGCTCTTCCAAATAATTTTTAAATGATGTCTTAAATTGAATTCCGAGGCAACAGAGCCAACAAAAAGTTGGGTGAGATATTTTTCTAGCCCACAATAATTTGAAAGGTAAATAAGAGAGGTCAGTGACACAGAGGTAGGGGTTAGCCAGGAGCACACCACACACTGCCTTAAAGGCTGCTGGAAGAGCAGAAGAATCAGATTCTGGAGCTTCTGGTCCAGAGATGGTAAAGGAGTCAGACAACAGGTCAGAAAGAGATTACAGGGGATTCTTTGCTGGCACTGGGTGCAAGGCCCTGTTGCATTGCTTATGGTGTCTCTGGATCATAGTTCCAGGGTGAAGAGGAGCACTACCATCTGCAGATAGATGCAGGAGAAGCCAGGGGTCAAAGGCAGAAAGAAATCATTCAAATATCCCTCTCATTGTATAGATGAAGAAACCAAAGTCTATAAGCAGACATGGTATGGTGGCAAGAGCCCAGAATTTGGAGTCAACTGAGTAAAGGTCAAATCCCACCTCAACCACTTAGACTTGGGGGAAATAACAAAGCATGATTTGGGCCTCAGTTTCCTCATATGTATAAAGAGAGTTTGAGTCATTGCTCTCTCAAGTCCCTTCTAGTGGAATGAACAAATGGATGGATGGATGAATAAAAAAAGCATTTATTAAGAACTTACTGGGGGCAACTGGGTAGCTCAGTGGATGGAGAGTCAGGCCTAGAGACGGGAGGTCCTGGGTTCAACTCCAGCCTCAGACACTTCCCAGCTGTGTGACCCTGGGCAAGTCACTTGACCCCCATTGTCCACCCTTACCACTCTTCCACCAAGAAGCCAATACACAGAAGTTAAGGGTTAAAAAAACAAAAACGTAAACAAAAAAAGAACTTACTACGTACCAGACATTTTGCTAAATGCTGAGAATACAAACTCCAACAACAGAAAGTCCCTGTCCTTAAGGAGCTTATAGTCTAATACAAGAAGATGACACCCAGAGGAGAGCAGTCACCAAAAAGGAATGGTTTGCTCAGAGGAGTCCCAGTAAGTGAAGCCACAGGCCAGTCAATTGATTTGTCCTTTCTAAGAATGGTGATGGTGTTTTTATTAAAGTTCTCTGAACAAGAGGTGGAAAGGTAAGGGATAGGCAATTTGTATTAAGTGACTTGCCTAAGGTCACACAGCCAGGAAGTATCTGAGGGCAAATTTTAAACCAGGTCCTCCTAACTTCAGAACTAATGGTCTAGCCACTGGGATACCTTGCTGTCCTAGTTAGTATCATTTTCACTCTAGCACAGTGCCTCCCAGTAGTCCTAAATGGTTACTGCCTCCAGTTTGTGTACTCCCCCAGCAATGCAGAGAACAGTCCATCCTATGAGATTCTGGCACATCCTCCCAGAAGTTAGCTACAGAACATTCACCCAATGAACTTGGGACCTTTTCTGAGTTCTCTTGACATTTCCAGGATACCACTGGAGACCTTGGGCAAGTCACTTGACCCCCATTGCCTTCCCTTACCACTCTTCCACCAAGGAACTAATACACAGAAGTTAAGGGTTTAAAAATATAAAAACAAAACAAAAAAACAAAAATGGCACACAGAGACCTCTCTGTGGCATGTGCCACCTGCCAGAGTTAGTTACTAGAGAGGCAGAGGGACTCTATGAAGCTGTTCCTTCCCCCTCTCCACCATGCCTCCCAGCCCCTCTGCCCAGCAGCCCAAGTAAAGTGCTTACTCCCTGCCCTGAGTGGAGCACCTGGACCACTCCTGTCCCTTTCTCCCTCCCCAGCCTGGAGTAAGGCAGTGAGTGGGAGTGGGGGGAGAGGGGAAGGAGGACATTGCAAACAATCTCTAAAAGGTTTGCCATCACTGGTCTAGAGCCTATCCTTAAATTTTCAGTGAGCATTTACACCTTGGAAATTTGCAAAGGCTACAAATCAGGATTTAATTATTTTGTTGATTTCTAGACAAAAAGAAGTAATGTTAATAGTGCAGATTAAACTTAAAAATGATTAAACTTAAAATTGCCTATCCCTTACCATTCTTCTGTCATGGAATGAATACTTAGTATTGATTCCAAGACAGAGGATAAGGGTTAAAAAAAATAGTGAACTAGGGCCAAGAGAGGTAGTCATTAAACATTTCCCAGAACACCCTTGGTTCTGGCCCACTCATGTCCATCATTTACCTCTCCCCAATGACTGTTGTATGAACCTCTGTGTCAGTTCTTCAGAGATTGTGCAGTTCCATCTGCTCCATCCACATCTCACATGGACCTAATTGTTTACATTTTGTCTCCTTAATTAGAATGTGAGCTCTTTGAGGGCAGGGACTGTCTCTTTTACTTTTCTTTGTATCCCTAGAGCTTAGCATAGAGCCTGACTCATAAATGACTTTAATTTGATTGATTTGATTCCATGATTTGTAGCCATACAACACCAGAAGAATTTCACGGGGGTCATGAAAAGAACTAGCCAGTTTCTCAGAAATCCCTCAGTTCTCTCTCCGGCTTCGTTTAAATCCCAGCTATTCAATTTCTATGTATGTGCACAGATAATCCAATCGGGCAGTGTGTCCCAGGTAAAAGATACTGTTCTGGACTCTTGTAGGAAAACCCAAGTTTATGACCTAGTTTTCTCAAGGAACTTTGGATCCATCTGGGGACATCACAGAACTTCAACCAAGGTGAGACCCTTGGCAGTCAATAAGCATCAATTATGCATTAGAAAATATGCTAAGCACTGGGAATTCAAAGAAAGGCAGGGACATAATAGCATAGTAATGGAGCTGGATTATGTCATCTCTATGATTCACTCAGCTCCAGATCCTAAAGTCCTATGAAAAGATAGCTAATAGAGGATAGCTAAGTGGCTCAGTAGAGTGAGAGCCAGACCTACCAACAGGAGGTTCTGGATTTGAATCTTGTCTTAGACATTTCCTGCCTGTGTGACCTTGGGCAAGTCACTTAACACCACATTACCTGGCCCTTACTGCTCTTCTGCCTTGGGGGTCTAAGATGGAAGGTAGAAGGTTTTAAAAAACCAGAAGAATCAATGGGTTTGAGATAAATGCAATGAGGATTCCACCTATTAGAGCAATGAGACTGTGAGATGGGTGAGAAAGGCTCTAAGAAGCAGAAGAAATTGCTTGGGGGTTAGGATGGTCAAGGATGGACTTTGAGAGAGATATAAAAAGGTGGGATTGGGGGCCGGGTGGTGGAGAGGAGAAAGGAAAGAAAATTACTTTCCAACTGAAGACACAGGAACCAAGAAAAGCATGGATGCAAGAAAGCATAAGGTGCATCCAGAAGAAAGTCCACGAGTAGCCAATTTTTTTAGTAGAGTAAAAAAAAGTCAGTTTTACTCTAGTTGTGGCTAGAGTCGAGTAATTCTGCAAGATGCTCCACTTGGCACCAGAAAACAACCTTTGAAGCATCCAAGAGCATTTAGCCAAAGAAGTCCCAGATTCACATTTCCTGCTTGCAAGGGACTCAAGCAGCCATCTAATCGAACCTCCTCTCCCTACCCTCCCCACCAGAAAAAAAAAATTAATCCCCATCACAACACACTTAACAGCATCTCATTTCGTCTTTGTGGAAGAATCTTCAAGGGAGTCCATTGTCTAGCCAGGAAGCCCATCCCACTTTGGGACAAACTCTCAGTCTTAGGAAGTCTCTCCTGACATCAAATATGAAGTTTTCTCCATACACATTCCACCAGTTGCTCCTGGCTAGTTCATCTAAGGCCAAGTAGAACATGTCCATCCCTTTTCCATGTGAGGCAGCCTTCCAAACATGAAAGGCAGCTCTCGCTTCTCCCCTGAGTCTTTTCTTCAAGATAAACATCTCCAATTCCATTGACTTGTCCTTATAAGGAATGAATTCGAGTCCCTTCATCATCTTACTTGACCCTCAGATTTCCATTTCTTTGTGGAAAGCTCCTCTATGAAGAAATTTGGAAGATAAAAGTGTATATTCCCTCCACACGTGCATATATGCGATCACTTTGTGTCAGGGACAAGTGTGAGGGCACAGAGTCAAATGACCAGTATGTGTCAGACTGAACCCAGGTATTCCTGGCTAAAGCCAGCTCTCTACTACATGATATCGCCTCCTAACTCTTCAGTGTCCCAGACGACTCTCTTCGACTACAAGGATGCTAGCTAGTGGTAAAAGGAGTTCCTCATGGCACTCCCTCCACCAATGAAAACATAAGACCAGACAAGATAATATGCATTTGTGTGTGTGTGTGTGTGTGTGTGTGTGTGTGTGTGTGTGTGTGTGCTTGCTTGCTTTCTAAATATTTAGAACTGGATTAATGGATGGTTCAACATCACCCGGGGAGGAAGTGTCCCATTGAATGGCCCAGGAATCTGTGCTCAGCCCTGTACTGCTTGATATTTTCAGCCGAGCCTTGGATAAAGATATCTATAATAAGCTCAATTTGGAGAAGACACAAATCTGGGAGGACTTGCTAGCCAACACGCTGGCTGAGGGAGTTCACACATGTGTACACACCTGCCTGTAAAAGGTTGAATTTCCTGCAGTATCTGTGGTTACACTGTCATGCTGGGGGAAATTCATTGTGCAGGTCTCTCCTCTATTTCTGCTGACCACATCACCCAGAGGGACCAAGAAACGTGGTGCCAAGTGAGCAGAACCAGAACTATGTACATGATAGCAAGCACTGGAAAGGAAAAGACACAAGAGCTCTGATCAGTATAACAACTGGCACGAGTCCAGGATCAACAATGAAGCCTGTCTCCCAAGTCTTGATGGGGGCGGGATGGTTACTATAGACGGCGGTCACAGAACAAGGCGTACATTTCCAAACAAGACCATTCCAACTCAGATTTATTTTGACTTACTCCTGGGGAGGATTAAGAATCATAATCACTTTACAACATTCTGATGGACATCAGTCTTAACAACCTGAGGGCCTAATAGTGGAAAGTCCCAAGCCCTGGAGGAAATAAACCATAACAAACTAAGCACAGACACAGTAAAGCAGATGGTTCCATCCCCAGGGCACCTTGGTGGCCCAGTGGATAGAGCGTCACACCTGGAGTCAAGAAGATTTGAGTTAAAATCTAGCCTCAGACACTGCCTGTGTGACCTTGGGCAAGTCATTTAACCTCTGTCTGCCTTAGTTTCTTCAACTATAAAATAAGGATAATAACATTCCCTGCCTCCCAAAACTGTTGTGAGGGATGAAATGAGATATTTATAAAGCACTTTGAATAGTGCCTAGCACATGAGAGGTACTTACTTAATAAATGCTTTTTTCCTCCTTTCCACTGTTGTAATAACTATTGATTGTTATTGGATAATAATGTGGATAATGATAAGGAACACCTCCAGCTTTGTCTAAATGGACTTCTTTAACAATGCTAAAAGTATTTGTTCACTTCCCCTTGTCTCCCATCCTTGAAGAAGGGATCTCCTCTCATTTCTATAAGAAAATCAGCCAGCTGGATGGCAAACCTTCCCCAGAAAGCCCCCTTTTCTCTGTGCTGATTCCACATTCCTCTCCTCCTCCATCTCCTAAGAAATGCCCTACTTACCCATCCCAGGTTGCTACAGAGTGCTGCCCATTGGCTATGGACTCTAAAGCATCATAAATGATCCTAAAACGTCATAAAAGCCAATTCTGCACCAGGGGACACTGAAGCTGCTACCAGGGAGCAAATGTCTTCCTTTGCTCTCTAAGACATTTCTTTGTTTTCATTGGCCTCTGCCCAGAGGTGTCCTTCCTCTTTGGTTGGGAGAAGTTCCCAACACTTTGGCTATAAGGAAGTGTTTTTGTTTGGATGGAGGAGATAGTTGGGCAGCAGAAGCGTTTCATTGACAATCCCCATTGTGTATGGAAATGGTCGTGGATGTTGATCATTTTCTGGTTCATAATAAATTTTTAAAAGAATATTTTGAGTGACCACAGAGTTAGGAAAGACCTGATTTTGAATCCAAGCTCTGGGATTTATTAACCCTATGATCACAGTGCAGGGAGAAAGTAAGCCAAATGGGGCAACTGAGTAGCTCAGTGGACTGAAAGCCAGGCTCAGAGATGGGAGGTCCTGGGTTCAAATGTGGCCTCAGATACTTCCTAGATGTATGACCCTGGGCAAGTCACTTAATCCTCATTGCCTAGCCCTTGCCACTCTTCTACCTCAGAACTAATAAACAGTATTGACTCCGAGATGGAAGGTAAGGGTTTAAAAAAAAGAAAAAAGAAAAAAGAGTATGCCAGATTTAGGTTTAGAGGAGCTGAATTCAAATCACTGAATTTCCCTAGGGTTTGGTTTCCTCATCTATTAAATAGAAGGGCTGGACTAGATGACCTATTATCCCATGATCTAGACTACACTATTTACTACTTGCATGGCTCTAGGAAAGTCCCTTAAACTCACTGGACCTCAATCTCCTATAAAATGACAGAGTTGCAGTAGATGACTTCTAAGAAGCTGTAAATCTCGGATCTGTAGGTGGTGATAATAATAGTCATCCTGCTCACCTTGGTGCAATGATAGCTTTGGCAAAGGCTATAGAAATCTGTGTTGGCGTTACCCATTGGTCTGGTCTTGCCCAGCCAGCTCTCTGCTTAGCCATTGCCAAAGGAAAGAAGCTGAGCTCCGAACCTGGTCATGGCGGCTTTCCTTTTCCTCCAATTCACCAAGACTCCTGAAAGACACTGTGGTGCCTTCGAATGTCATTTTATCCAGAGTCCTCATCGAGGATGCTGGTTTGGCTTGTTGGTATGAGGAAAATTTATTCCAGATGAGCAAAGAGGAAAGTGTTCAGAGTTTTACAAAGCCCCAAAACATCTGCTTTCCCAGCTGTGCTCAGGCTGTATAATTTATAGGGAAAGAGAATATGGAAGCTATTGGTCTATTTATCTTATTGGTCTAATAACCCAAGCTCATTCCTTTCCCTAAAGCCCTTTCCTCTTTCACACTTGACTCTTTCTGTCCTCTTCACCAGATCTCCCAGGTTCCAGATGTGTGGGTTATAGAAAGAGTTTTGGATTTGGGATTAGGAGCCAACACAACTAGGTTCTAACCCTTGCTGTGCAACCACAGGTAAATTACCTAACCTCTCTGAATCTCAGTTTTCTCATCTGTAAAACAGAAGCATTTCTCTACCTGCCTCACAGGGCAAAGAACTATAGAATGTGCCCTTGTAATTATATATTTGAAAAATGACAAAGACGTGAGAATCTGCAGGTCCCTGGCATCACCTTTATGCCATTTTTAGGCCTGAGACTGATTTGAGCCTCTCAGGGTCTTTGAGCCTGAAACAGGCATTGTGGTATATTCTAAACTGCACAGAAGAAAACTGAAGGGGGTTCAGAAGAAAACACAGATAAGCAGGACAGCTTTGAAAATCGCATATAGAATTTATTACATCCTTTATAAAAAAAGCAAGTCCTGTGAAATGTAGGTTCATGTTATTATATAGAATCCTCCTTTTGTGCTCTGCTGGGTGCTTGAAAATATTCTTCCTTTTGGTCCAAGTTCAGAAAAAGTGTTCGTGTAGCCTTCTTTCCTAGCTTCCCACCCCCACCCTATCTTTGCTGAATTGCAAATCCCAAGATACAGCCAGCTTTCAAATCTCCATTACACCCGAATGTTATTGTTACTGTTATTTAAAGATGTTGTTTCTCTCTACCCCAAACTAGATCGAGCACATGGTCTGGACTCTGTCTTGATTCCATAACACTTTCCCTATAGGGCAGCCAGGATTCTAGGGAGAGAATATTGGGTCTGGAATCAGATAGAGTTATAGGGTTCAAATCTGGTCCCAGATCCCTAAGAACTATATGACCCTGGGCAAGTCATTTAACCTCTGTATGCCTCAGCTTCCTCAAATGTACAGTGGGGTCAACAACAGCATCTACCTTGCAAGGTCATCGTGAAGATTAAATGAGAAAATATTTGTAAAGTCCTCTCTAAGCCTAGAAGTTACAGAGAAAGCTTTGACCTTCCTTAGTAGAGTTTCCTCACTTGGGAATTCCCTATGCCAAAGAAAAGAATAGGGCTGGGCCTCATCCCCCAGGTTATTCTCATCCTTTGTCTCTTCTTTCTCCTCTCACCTCTCACATCTACTTGGGTGCCAGGTCCCGTCCTGCTAATCTCTTCATTATCTCACTCATCCATCCCCTTCTCCATGTTCACTGCTACCATCCTGGTCTCCATTAAAGGTCTCTAACATCTAATAGGTCTATAAGTCTAATAGCATCTAATCTCTAGTGTTTAATAGGTCTACAGGGTCTCTAGAGCTGAGAGGGACCTTCAAACCCATATATGAGAGCCCCCTCAGGGGCTAAGTTACAAAGATGTTAGTGATTTGCCCAAAACCAGACATTTCATTAGCATGGAATTCAAAAGGAGATCCTCTGACATGTCTGTACAAAAACATTCATAGCTGCTCTTTCTGTGGTGGCAGATTTGGAAACTAAAGGGATGTCTGTCAGTTGGGGAATGGCTGAATACGTTGTGTTATGATGGTGGTAGAATTCTATTGTGCTATAAGGAAAAATGAACAGGATGATTTCAGAAAGCTGGAACTGATGCAGATTGAACTGATGCAGAATGAAATAAACAGAACCAGGAGAACAGTGTACACAGTAACTGCGATATTGTGGAATGATCATATGTGATAGGCTTTGCTACTCTTGGCAATAAAATGATCCAAGACAATTCTGAGGGACTCATGACAAAGAGTGCTATACACCCCCAAAGAAAGAACTGGTGGAGTATAAACGCCAGTGAAAACATATGATTTATCACTTGTTTATTTGGGTATGTGTTTTAGGGTTTAGGTTTCATAAGATTACTCATTCATAAAATGAATAATATGGAAATATGTTTTGTGTGATAATATATGTAAAACCCAGATTGAATTGCTTGCCAGCTGGGGGGGGGAGGGGAGAGGGAAGAGAGGGAGACAATTTGGATCATATAACTTTGGAAAAGTTATGTGGAAATTTGTTATCAAATTTTTTAAAAAGGAGGTCCTCTGGCCTCAGATGCAAGGCTCTTTCCACTGTATTCTTCCCACCTCCCACTCTCTCTTCCCTCTAAGCCATTCTTTGTATAGGTGCCAAAATAATCTTCCTAGAACAGTCCCTTGTTCAGAGCCATCTCAGCCTCAGCTTAGCTTCTGATTCTTTCTCCCTGTGTGACTTTGGACAAGTAGCTGAACCTCCCTGGACCTGAAAAATAAAGAGATTAGACTAGATGACCTCTGAGTAGCTATGGTCCCAGAATTCTTTAATTTTACTTCTTTCTGTTTTTGAAGTTTTCAATCAGTAATCACCATGAACTCAACTCTGGCCCCTAGGGACTCCTTTATTTTTCAGGCCCTCAAGTCTCTTGAGGGGTCACTGGGATGATCACTAAACCTAGAGTGCCAAGTCATGATCCCCATTTTGGTGTCCTCCTCTAACATTAGAGTTTATTGTGTGTTAAGATTTAGGATTTGAAGCAAAGCTTTTTTAGTATATCTTCTGTAAGATCCATTCAAGGTACCAGGCCATGTGTTTCATGCCTGTAATCCCCAATACCTATCAGACCTATGAGCTCAGAAGGTCAGAATTATATGAGGTCAAAGCCAATGAAGTGGCCTCACCCTGATCCATCACTTGGAACGAGGATCCAGAGCCAAGAGAAACTATCAGAAAAGAGTTGTCAGGAGCTAGGGGTAGCGCCAAAATAGAGTAATAAAGGCTCTCCCAAATTCCATTCCAAGCAACTTTAACACCTCAAAATGAATTATGGAGTGGCAGAACCAACAAAAGGATGGGGTCTACCCATTTTCAGCCCAAGAAAACTTGAAAAGTCTGTCTAACTTGGGGTAAATGGTTTTCAGTCCAGGAGGCCACATCCAAGCAAACTAAGAGCAGGCCTTGGAGGCTTCTGAATCTGTGGCTGCTTCCAGATCTCTCAAGACATAGTGAGGGGGCTGGACAAATGGTCAGAGGAAATTACAGGAAATCATTTGTTAGCACTAGGTGCAAAACTCAGTTGCATTGCCTATTTGCAGTTTCAGGTGATGGTCCCAAGGCAAGGAGTAGCATGACTAGAATATGCAGCCTCAAGGCACCAGGGACTCAGGTCAGAAAAGAGTGTTTGTGGTTTTTCACAGACCAGAGCACAAGTCAGGAGAGTAGTGACCACACCTCTCTTTATACCATACCAACTTGAAAGAAATGCAGAACTGGCTTTGAAAAGAGCAGCATGAGAAACTTAGTTTAGGAAAGTATCCCTTACACTCCAAGAGCAGAGCCCAAATTTAACATAAAGCTGAAAGTCAAGAAATGGGCTAGAAAATGAATGCACAACAAAAAATAAATTGACCATAGAAATTTAATATGGTGACAGAGAAAGTCGAAACATAAATTCAGAAAAAAAATGAAGTCAAAACATCTGTGTGCAAAGACTCAAAGGAAAATGTGAATTGGTCTTGGCCCCAAACAGAATTCTGGGAAGAACTCAAAGAGGATTTTAAAAATCAAATAAGAAGGATAAAAAATTGGGAAGGAAATGTGAGTGATATTAAAAAATATATCATGAAGAAAGTATCAACAGCTTCATAAAGGAGTCACAGAAAATAATGAAGAAAATAATGCTTTAAAAGCACAATAGGTCAAATGTTAATGTCCTTTGAAGAAAAGAACTCCTTAAAGAGGAGAATTGGGAGAATGAATGGAAAGTTACAAAAATTTACTGAAGAAGATAAAAAATAGAAATGGGCAAATGGAAGCTAATAAGACCAGGAGACAAGAACAACAACAACAACAACAGCAACAACAACAACAACAATAATAATAATAATAATAATAATAATTCCACAGCTCCCAGGTCAAGGAGAAAATACTCTAAGTAATCAGAAAGGAACAATTCAAATACTGTGGAGTCACAGTCAGGATCACACAAAATTTAACAACTTCAATATTAAAAGAGCAAAGGTTTTCTTTTTTTATCACTGGGATATAGACCTAGTAGTGAAATGCTCTAAATAAAAATTAATTAGAGAAGTGCTCATTTTAAAACTCTGAGATACCACCTCACACTATCAGATTGGCTAATATGACAGAAAAGGAAAATGATAAATGTTGAAAAAGATGTATAAAGATTGGGATATTCTTGCACTATTGGTAGAGTTGTGGGCTGATGCAATCATTCTAGAGAGCAATTTGGAACTGTTCAAGATACTATAAAACTATGCATACCCTTTGATACAGCAATACCACTGCCAGATCTGAATCCCAGAGATTAAAAAAGAAGAAGAAGAGAAAGAAAAATGGCCTACGTGTACAAAAATATTTATAGTAGCTCTTTTTGTGGTGGCAATGAATTGGAAATTGTAGGGATGCCTATCAATTGGGAAATGGCTGAACAAGTTGTGATATATGATTATGATGGAATACTATTGTGCTATAAGAAATAACAAGCAGGACAGTTTCAGAAAAAACCTGGGAGGATTTATATGAACTGCTGCAAAGGGAAATGACCAGAGTCAAGATAACAATGTATACAGTAACAGCAATATTGTACAATGATCAACCATGAATGAACTAGCTATTCTCTGTAATACAATCATCTAAGACAATTCCAAAGGACTCATGATGAAAAATTTTCTCTACCTCCAAAGAAAGAACTGAAGGAGTCTGAATGCAGATTGAAGCAGGGTTTGTTTGTTTGTTTTACTTTATTTTTCTTGTTTGTTCTGGACCATGTTTTCTTTCACAATGTGACTAATATGGAAATATATTTTACATGACTACACATGTATAATCTTTATCAAACTGCTTGCCTTCTCAGTTAGAGGGGGAGGGAGGGAAGAAGAGAATTTGGAACTGAAAATTTTGAAAATGTTAAAAGTTACTCTTACATTAATTGGGAAAATGAAATATTTAAAATAGAAAAAAAAAAGTAACCTCTGAAATGACTAGATGACCTCTAGGGTCTCCACCAGGCATAAACCTATGATCCTACAGGAAAACCCAAGTGGGAAGAGTGATAGCAGCATTTAAGGGATAGAGGAGAGTATATGAGAAGCTCGCCAAAGCAAAAGGAAGTCACAGCTGGTCGTTCTTGTCCTCCAATAGAATGAGCATGAAAAAGAAGATGTGGGGACTTTAATAAGGAAATAGCATTTTTAAGTGTAGATAGAGAAAGTCTGCCAAGCAGGGTGGCAGTAGAGGAACACTCTGGAATGGAGCAGGAGAATGACACAGAACTGAGACTTGGTCAGTTGGTTACCACTGAAGAAGGAGCCTGTGTGTTTTGATCTCCCTGAGAAGGCATCGTCAATATACCATCATCTTTCTGGGAAGAGCAAGCTAGAGCTTGGATTTGCAGCTTGGAGGGTGGACCTTCATTCTGTACCAGTTCACAGTTTTTACCCCATTGGATCTATTGGCAGAATAACAGCTGAGACCCTGGGATACCAGAGAAACAACACTGGAGGAGTCAGGGAACCAGGAGTGAGATTTCCAAACCCCTACCCTGCTTGACCATTGTTGTTAGTGAAAGCCTTAGTGTAGAACTCCATTCCCTTGCCCAAAATATATCTTTCTAGTTACCTCAATTAAGGAAACCTGTTACCCACCTTCCTAAATCCTTTATCTTTAATAAAAAGTTGTTATTGTTTCCTGTCTAATCTCCTTATCCCCTAGCAAGAACCCTAGTTTAGGTAGATAAGTTATTATATTAATTCCCATCAGGCTGAAGGCTGGTTCTCAGATCAACTGATTTAACTGCCATTCCTCTATCTAGGTGTTACCCTCTTTCTCAATTCCTTGCTCATCTTTGAAGGCTGGGTTAGTGTATGGTAATTACTTCTAGATATATTTACTGGGTTTATTTTAATCAAGTTACCTTAAAACAGTTAACCAAAAGGTGACAGTTTGAATCATTTTTCCTTCAGGACAGGTCTATAGCTGAAGGCCTCAGACTGACCCATGACTCTGAAGATCTGACAGGAAAGGTTCCTACACTTGAGCTAAGGGTGCCAAGAGGAGGAGCAGAGCCAAGACATAAACAAGACATCAAAGAGATTGCTTCTACCCAAAAAAGGATGCATGCCCATTACTGTATGCTGACAACCTCTTCTGTCTCTCAAATGTACCAAATGAACATTAAGCAACCAGCTATGAGGCCAAAGGCCCTCAAGAAGTATTTGGATGGATGGATGGATGGATGGATTTCTTTTCATGTATAAAATGAGGAAACTGAATTGGACTAGTCCTTTTACTTCTGAATTTTATGATTCTTGGCACAGTTTCATTTAACTTGCATCTCTCTCCTCCCTATTCCCCTTTTCCTCTCCCCAGTCACCCAAGGCATCTCTCTATCCTTAGAAAACCTTCATCATCAATATTGCATGAAGCCTTGGCATAAGGAAAGATGAATGTTCATTTCTTTTTGTTTCTTTGCTTTGTTTTGTTTTTTAAGATATTTTATTTTCCCTTTCTTCCCTCCCCTATCCCAGACATGGTAAGCAATTTCACCTGAGCCATATATGTATTATCACGCAAAACACATTTCCATATTGTTAATTGTTATAAGAGAATATAAATCCACAACCCCAAAATAAAAACCCAACTAAACAAAAGTGAAAGACAGTACACTTTCTTCTGCACTCCAACTCCAACCATTCTTTCTCTGGAGGTGGATTGCATGCCTTGTCTTAAGTCCTCCAGAATCGTCCCAGATCATTGTGTTGCTGAGAGGGGATAAATCTTTCACAACTGATCATCATACAGTATTGCTGACTGTCTACAATGTTCTCCTAGTTCTGATTATTTCATTCTGCAGCAGTTTATAAAAGGTCTTTAAAACTTTTCCTGAAATCATCCTGCTCATCATTACACAATAGCATCCCATCCCCAACGTATAATTTGTCCAGCCATTCCCCAATTGATGGACATCCCTTCAATTTCCAATTATTTGCCACCACAAAAAGAGCTGCTATAAATATTTTAGTACGAGCAGGTCCTTTCCCCATTTTTATGTCTCTGGGATACAGATCTAGTAGAGGTGGAATATTCATTTCTACAGATCTTACTTCACATCCGGGAGGCTTCATATATGACAGAAAAGTCTTGGAATGTAGTTGGTCCAAGACCAAAAAATATTCCCATTGTAATGCAGAGATGCAATCAAGGCATTTACCCTTGCAAAACCTAACTGTAGAATTTCTGGCAGTTAGCCAGCTTTAGAACTCTGACAAAGGGCAGTTGGTCCCAGAAGTTTGTGAAGAGTGGAGGGGCAAACTGGGCTCTGCTTTCAAGCTGAAATCTTGCCTTGAATCTGTGCTTTTGTCTTTAGACATTTGGAGCTTAGCTAACTTCTCTGAACCTCTTCCCTGACCTTCCCTATTTCAGTCCCTTATTTCCTTCCTGATTTTCCTGTGGGCTTTGGGAGGAGGGTGGATTTTGGGGTTGTAGCAATTAGACTTTGAGGATTTAGTTCCCCATAGACAAGTAGGGCTTACCCTTGAAACAAACTATCCCCTGCTTTATTGTTTTAGCACTCCCTAACCTCAAGGGCAGCTAAACTTCCCTAGCTGAGAGAAAGCAGGCTCTCTCTCAGTCCAAGCCATTCCTGTGACCCTCCCCCACCTGGAGCTTCTCCCTAGCAGCTGTTAGGGAAACCTAGTACCCCTCTCTCCTTGATAATCAACCCTGAAACTTTAATAAACCCCATGTTACCTATTCAAACCCTTTGCTAAATCATTGGCTCGAAGATAAGTGAGGATTGAAGGAGGGAAGGAATTGTTCTCTTTATTTTTCTGAGGGAAGCTGGAGGCGTCCATCTTGGGAGGAAGTAGTTGTCTCTATACTTCCTCCTGGAAACCCTTCAGTTTCACTAACAGGGAGGAGCCTCGGGACTCCTTTGTGGACTTGAGAAACTGACTAGAAAGCCCTCCAGTCAGATTCAAACCACTTCTTCCTGCCCTAAACTTTGTGTCTGTAGAAATACCATTTTCCCTGGAAGAGTCCAGCCTTCCTTCCCCAGTAACCTCTGTCTCTAGTCTGACTGTCTCCCTGTTGCAGCTGCCTCCCCTAATTACCTCATCATCTCCCTTACCGTCCATTATACTGCCTTGTCCTCTAATTCCCTAAACTCAGCCATTCCCCTACATCTCTCCTTACCACCTCAATCCACTATTGCACCCTCCTTTCCCACCAAAGGACAAAACCCCCCAATTTTACTTTTACTTTATTACCCTTTTATTACACCATGCATACCAAAACATTTGGAGTCCATTCATTCAGCAATCATTTATTAATTTCTTACAAGGCTTCATGAGAAAGGCAAAAATGAATAGGATGTAGCCTGTTCCCTCATAGAGGGGCAATTCTTTTTGATCCTTAGTTCCTTCCCTTTCTAGAATTTCCCCAATAATCACAGTGAAGTTCACTGTCCTGTCACCCTTTAGTTGGCAAGCACTGTCCTCTTCCCTTTTCTGAAAATTGGTCCATTTGCATATTGAAAATATTGAACTAAATGGCAATAAATAATAATAGCTAATATGCATATAATGTTTTAGGGTTTGCAAAGGACTTTACATATATTATTTCATTTGATTCTTACACAACTCTGTGGAGTAAGTTCTAATTTTAAGCTCAATTTTAAATACAAGGAAACTGAGACTAAGAAAGGGTAGAATATCTTTCCCAGGGTCACACAGTTGACAAGTGTCTAAGGCAGAATTTGAATTCAGGTCTTCCTAAACTTAGCTATCTCTCCATCATGCCACCTGAGATTATACAATAATTAAAATAAATATGTTACATAAAATTTGCAAATGCACTTAAATCTATTTCACACTAAGTGAATACTATTTTATAAACTGAGTGGGAACTAGAGATAATTATTTAATGAAAAAGAGGTTGCAATTTTAGAAACCAATGTAGAAATATCAGAACATGTTCCTCAATTATCAAAGACTTTGAACTCAGTGTAAAGTGAATAAGGAAAATGAAGTGATTAGCTCTCACCTAAGTGGCATGGGAAGCAAGTTGGCCTTTATCCTTTAGCATATTTGTATATATCTCTATATGTATACCTTATCTCCCCTGAATTTATTATAAGTTCCTTGAGGGCAGAAATATTTACTTTTGTGTAATTCCTGGCACATAGTGGGTGTTTTAAGATGTTTGTGGATGATCTTTGTAATAACTCTAAAAGCACTCCCTTCTTTCCTCTGACACTGTCATCCCCTGGTGCAAGCCCTCATGACCTCACTTGTACTATTGCAATAGCTGCTGGGAGGTCTACCTGCCTCAAGTTTCCCTCAAATCCACCCTTCATTTAGCCATCAAAGTGATTTTCCTAAAGGACAGACTTGACCATGTCACCACCTCTACTCAATAAACTCCACCGACTCCATATTGCTGCTAGGATCAAATACAAAATCCTTTGTTTTTCATTCAGAACCCCACATAACCTAAACCCCCTCCAACTTTCCAGTCTTCTCAGACATTGCCCCCACCACATATTCTTCCATCCAGTGGCCTCATTATGGTTCCTCAAACAAGACATGTCATCTCCCAGCTTCTGGCATTTTCACTGTCTGCCCCCATGTATGGAATGCTCTCTCTCCTCATCTCCACCTTCTGGCTTCTTCCAAGCCCTAGCTAAAATCCCATCCTCTACAGGAAGCCTTTCCCAGTCCCTCTTAATGCTGATGACTTCTCTATTGATTATATATATCCAGTTTACCCTGTCTATGGCTCATATGTGTATCGTCGGTTCCCATGTTGTCTCCTCCATTAGCCTGGGATCTCCTCAAGGACAATTTTGCCTCCCTTTGCATTCTCAGTGCTTAGCACTGGCACACAGTAGGCATGTAAAAAATGCTCATTGACTAACTAACTAACCAACTGGTGATTGAGTGTTTCTTGAAATCTTAAATTAGATCAGTCACTGCTCTCCCAGGTCAGGTTCTACCTCTGCTCCTTTTCCCAGGTTAGTGCTATTCACTGGTTTCTCTTAGGGCTGTGACCTCTACCCCCATTCACAGCCCAAGATGGTGACATTCTGTTCTAGAAACGGATCCCTAGGGAACAAATGCTTTGCAGATGACACTGTAACAACAAGCAGCATGCGGGATGCATCACTTTGGCTTTGTAATAACTGCCAATGAACCCAATTCTTCTGATGTAACTAACCTTTTTAAATGTTGTAATTAAACTGTATAGTGGCTTACTACATGGTAAATTTGTATTCCCAGAGCCAAGTGTCTTCAGTTTCAATGAGTCACCTGCCATGGCTGCCAGGGTATCTCCAAATGACTAAGAGGACAGAACGTGAGATGGAGCTTGAAGTGGTGAACAGAGTAGGAGTCAGAAGACCCAGGTTCTTCTGCAGGTCATGCCCCTGACTTGAAGGAGAAACCTAAACAAATCCTATTCCTCTCCTGGGCCTCAGTTTCATATGTAGGATGTTCAGATTTAACTAGATGATCCTGAAGTTGTTTCCTGGCTCTGCCATCCTATTTCCCTTTGCTGCAAAAAGATGGACTGATCCTATGGGGATGCTGAACCCATTTGCACAGGGTCTCATGCAGTGATCATATAATGGAATCTGGGCTGGCCATGGCTCCATCTTGTTCTAATGGAATTTGGAGTGCTCATGCCACCAACTTGTCTTAATTGATTTTCAACTACACAAGTCATCCCAAGTGACTTTCTCAAAGTCACACAGTAGCATAAAAGATAGTCGTCACTTTTCTTAAGTTATATTCTGTTTTATTCCTTTTTTATTTATATCCTCTGTTGTGAGGAAGATTAATTTAGTATTAGTGTTGGACTAAGCAGGAAGGGCTGGAGGATTCCAAGATGGAATGAAGGAGCAGGAAGTGGGGCTTGTGCCTGAGAAAGACTCCATGGTGGAGTAATCCTGTTAGATACACGATATCATAATGGCAAGTTATCATCATAGTAGAATTAACAGTAGAGAATAACCCAGATTATTCATTGATTACATTTATAATAAACAATAATCATCTCATGAATAAAATAACAAAGAAAATCCCCTCAAGTGCCTTGCAAAGACATCCTTGCCAAGGGGAGTTGTGCACATGCCTGCAGAGACCTGCAACGTGTCCTGATGTTGTGGTATTTCCATTGACTTGGAAGCTACAAGAGTGACCTTGGCTTTTCCCACCTGTGGAATGAATGATTGCTTCGTAGAGTAGGAGACGAGAAGAAGACCTGATCTTCTTAAAGAAGGAGACATTCCAAAGTATGAAAGCTCTGGCTGCCCCTTCTGAGAAGAAATAGAAAACCACTCCCCCTCTGGGAGTGGGGTGGGGGGTCCTACATAATCTGACTCTCTGTATACCAGTTGAGTATATATACAGGAGTTCTGGGATGGGTTCAGACTCCAACATTTTGTCATTTACAGTTTTCTACACTAAGATG
Source organism: Gracilinanus agilis (assembly GCF_016433145.1). NCBI lineage: Eukaryota > Metazoa > Chordata > Mammalia > Didelphimorphia > Didelphidae > Gracilinanus > Gracilinanus agilis. The sequence continues at coordinate 720,366,770 of NC_058131.1, forward strand.
TCATTCTGGCTCAGATCATTGCTTCCTGGTATTTACTCTTGTTTCACAGTAGGAAGCATCTTCCTTCAAGACCCAGCTCGAGTGCCAGTCATTCAAGAAAGTCTCCCTTATGTCACCCGACTCCCAATATTCCAGTTACTTATCTGCATGGGAATTCTATCCTCCCAGTAGCATCCAAGTTCAATGAGGGCTTTGTCTTTGAATCCCCAGTGCCCCTCCTGGTGCCTTGCATACAGCAGGCACTTAATATGAGTCGGACTTGATGAAAATGTGCTCCCAGGTGGTGCTTCTGCTCTGTTCCCTGAGTGGCCAGCCTACTGAACCATCTACTGGTTCATTTTCCTAGCTCATCAGGAAGCTAGATTGAGGGAGAGAATGGTAGGGGGGATGTAGGGTGAGAAAGAGATGAATTCAAATTCTGCTCCAAATACTCACTAGTTGTACAGCCATATAAAATCACTCACCTTCTGAGATCCGGAGTATCCTGTGATACCAAATAAGATAATGTATGTGAAAGCCTTTATGAACCTTTTATAAATGCTAGGTATTAATATCGTTATTAGCATCAATGTGACACCATGAAGAGAGCCCTGGAGTAGAGGCTAATCCTAGCCCCAGTTCAACTACAAAGTAGCTCTGTGACCTGGAACTATCCTTTCTCCTCTCTGGGTCTCAATATGGTCACCTGTAAAATAAGATCAATGGATTCAATGATTTCCAAAGCCCCTTTCAGTGCTAATATTCTTCGTTTTGGCCAAACAGCACATCTAGGATGTGCAGCCCAGCATCTGCCAGCCAAATCCCTATCACTAGCTGCCCCTACAATTGTACCAACTGCCCCTCCTGTTCCATCATCATAAGAAGAAATTGGGGGCAGCTAGGGGGCTCAGTGGATTGAGAGGTAGGCTTAGAGATGTAAAGTCATGGGTTCAAATTTGGCCTCAGAATCTTCCTAGCATGGTGATTCTGGACAAGTCACGTAGCCCCCACTACCTAGCCCCAGTTGCTTTGCTGCCTTGGAACCAACACTCTGTGTTGATTCTAAGATGGAAGGTAAAGGTTTAAAAAAAGAGAGAGTGATTAGAGCCTCCTAACTCACAGACTGTGTGAGGGAAATAGCTGTAGCCCCAGACAAATAAGAGCCTCCCTAATCTGGGCCCACATCTTCCAAGTTTCCTATACAAAGCCTTCCCATCAGCCCTATTAGTCTGTCCCTTTGGTCATGCTACTCGCCCACCATCTCTCCTCCTAGAGACAGTGTGGGATAGTGGGAAAAGCACTAAAGCTGGAGTTGCTGCCTCACATGCAGGGGCTTCTTGATCAAAGGTAGTTCTAGGGAAAAGGACACTCTCAAAGTATCCCAAATATGATCTTTGTGAGGTCTTTGTGAACGTCAATGTCATCCTATGAGTCAATGGACTGAGGTCAAGCTTCCATTAGAAGACCAAGGCCCTTCTGGGAAAATGGGACCAACAGGGAAATCAAGACCATGAGACAGATTCTGTTGCCAATTAGCCTTCCTCCTCAATTAGGAAAGGCATGACAGGAGAGAAACGAGCCAAGAGTTAGAGATCTTGTTTTGAAGTGGCAAGAGCGAGACCCATATGTGCAGGAAGAGTCTCCTAAAACTCTGCCCTTGGATTGTTTTCATTACCATAAACACCATAATTTAGAAGAAACTCATAAGCCATAGGTGGTTGTTGGACTCTAAGAAAGAAGCAACACTGCAGCAAGAGATTAAAAACAGGTCTTCCAGTCACTGACCGGAATGTGAACTGACTCCAGCAGGATGTTGGGAGAGAAAAACAATCTAGTGGGCAGATCATTTACACAATCAACCACAAAACCCATATATGATTAACTGCCCCTCTGTGGAGAAGACAATTAATGCAATCACAGAATCTCAGGGCCACCCAGTTTGAACTACAAAAGCAAGACTCCACCCTATTATCTAACAAGTAGTCATCCTTGTCATCCATTATTTCACTGAAGACTGTTGGGCACAGATTGCCTCCAAAGACAGTCAGTCCAATGCACTTTGGGCCTAGGCTAAGGCTGTTAGGAAGGCTCTCCTTAACCTCAAGCTTAAATTACCCTCTCAGCAAGCAGAAGAAGGCTAATGCCTCTTCTGAACAGGACAGTGCTTCAAGTATTTGAAGATCATGTCTTCCCTTCTCCAGACTAAACATCCCCTGTTCCCTCAACCTCATATGGTCTGCATAGCATCCAAATTAATAAAGGAGAAACTGGCAGAGCTCAAGAAGGAAATAGATAGTAAAACCATACTATTGGGAGATCTAAATATTCCTCTGTCAGATCTAGATAAATCAAACCAAAAAATAAATAAGAAAGAGGTAAGAGAGGTGAATGAAGTCCTAGAAAAATTAGATTTAATTGATATGTGGAGAAAAATAAATAGGGACAAAAAGGAATACACCTTCTTTTCAACTGCACATGGTACATTCACAAAGATTGACCATGTAATAGGGCATAGAAACATTGTAAACAAATGCAAAAGAGCAGAAATAATAAATGTAACTTTCTCAGATCATAATGCAATAAAAATAATAATTAGTAAGGGCACCTGGACAGGCAAGTCAAAAACTAATTGGAAATTAAATAATATGATTCTCCAAAACCAATTTGTCAAAGAAGAAATCATAAAAACAATCAACAATTTCATTGAAGAGAATGACAATGATGAGACATCCTACTCTGTGGGATGCGGCCAAGGCAGTACTCAGGGGGAAATTTATATCCTTGAGTGCATATATTAACAAATTAGGGAGGGCAGAGATTAATGAATTGGGCATGCAACTAAAAAAATTAGAAGGCGAGCAAATTAAAAATCCCCAGATGAAAACTAAATTTGAAATACTAAAAATCAAGGGAGAAATTAATAAAATCAAAAGTAACAGAACTATTGAATTAATAAATAAGACTAGGAGCTGGTATTTTGAAAAAACAGATAAAATAGACAAAGTACTGGTCAATCTAATGAAAAACAGGAAAGAAGAAAACCAAATTGACAGTATCAAAGATGAAAAGGGAGACCTCACCTCTAATGAAGGGGAAATTAAGGCAATCATTAAAAATTTTTTGCCCAATTATATGGCAATAAATATAGCAATCTAGGTGATATGGATGAATATTTACAAAAATATAAACTGCCTAGATTAACAGCAGAAGAAATAGAATACCTAAATAATCCCATATCAGAAAAAGAAATTGAACAAGCCATCAAAGAACTCCCTAAGAAAAAATCGCCAGGGCCTGATGGATTCACAAGTGAATTCTATCAGACATTCAAAGAGCAACTAATCCCAATACTATACAAATTATTTGATATGATAAGCAAAGAAGGAGTCCTACCAAATTCCTTTTATGACACAAATATGGTACTGATTCCAAAGCCAGGGAGATCAAAAACAGAGAAAGAAAACTACAGACCAATCTCCCTAGTGAACATAGATGCAAAAATCTTAAATAGAATACTAGCAAAGAGACTCCAGCAAGTAATTAAGAAGATCATCCACCATGATCAGGTGGGATTTATACCAGGAATGCAAGGATGGTTCAACATTAGGAAAACCATCCACATAATTGACCATATCAACAGTCTAAGAAACAAAAATCACATGATTATCTCAATAGATGCTGAAAAAGCCTTTGACAAAATACAGCACCCATTCCTATTGAAAACACTGAAAAGTATAGGAATAGAAGGACCTTTCCTAAAAATAATAAACAGTATATACCTAAAACCATCAACAAGCATCATATGCAATGGGGATAAATTAGAAGTCTTCCCAATAAGATCAAGAGTGAAACAAGGATGCCCATTATCACCTCTATTATTCAACATAGTACTAGAAACACTAGCAGTAGCAATTAGAGAAGAAAAAGAAATTGAAGGTATCAAAATAGGCAAGGAGGAGACTAAGCTATCACTCTTTGCAGATGATATGATGGTCTACTTAAAAAATCCTAGAGAATCAACTAAGAAGCTTGTAGAAAGAATCAACAACTTTAGCAAAATTGCAGGATACAAAATAAATGCACATAAATCATCAGCATTTCTATATATTTCCAACACATTAGAGCAGCAAGAGGTAGAAAGAGAAACACCATTTAAAATCACTCTAGACAATATAAAATACTTAGGGATCTATCTACCAAAACAAACACAGCAATTATATGAAAACAACTACAAAATACTTTCCAAACAAATAAAATTGGATCTAAACAATTGGAAAGCCATTGATTGCTCATGGGTAGGACAAGCTAACATAATAAGAATGACAATTCTACCCAAATTAATTTATCTATTTAGCGCCATACCTATCAAACTACCAAAAAACTGAGGTATCACCTCACACCTAGCAGATTGGCTAAAATGAAAGAAGGGGAGAGTAATGAATGCTGGAGGGGATGTGGCAAAATTGGGACATTAATGCATTGCTGGTGGAGTTGTAAACTGATCCAACCATTCTGGCTGGCAATTTGGAACTATGCCCAAAGAGCGATAAAAGAATGCCTGCCCTTTGATCCAGCCATACTATTGTTGGGTTTGTACCCTCAAAGAGATCCTAAATAAACAGACTTGTACGAAAATATTTATAGCTGCGCTTTTCATCGTGGCAAAGAACTGGAAAAGGAGGGTATGTCCTTCAATTGGGGAATGGCTGAACAAATTGTGGTATATGCTGGTGATGGAATACTATTGCACTCAAAGGAATAATAAACTAGAAGAATTCCAGGTGAACTGGAAAGACCTCCAGGAACTGATGCAGAGCGAAAGGAGCAGAGCCAGAAGAACATTGTACACAGAGACTGATACACTGTGGTAAAATCGAATGTAGTGGACTTCTATACTAGCAGCAATACAATGACCCAGGACAATTCTGTGGGATTTATGGTAAAGAATGCTACCCACATTCAGAGGAAGAACTGCAGGAGAGGAAACATATAAGAAAAGTAACTGCTTGAACGTATGGGTCGGGGTGGACATGATTGGGGATGTGGACTCGAAACTACCACACCAATGCAACCACCAACAATTTGGAAATTGGTCTTGATCAAGGACACATGACAAAACCAGTGGAAATGTGCATTGGCCATGGGTGGGGGGATTGCGGGGGGGGGGGGTGAAGGGGAAAGTAGGAGCATGAATCATGTAACCATGTTAAAAATGAATATTAATAAATGTTTAAAAAAAAACCTCATATGGTCTGACCTTGCCAGGATAGCTTTGGAACTGACAGACTTGGAGAAATGAAATCTATTATATACATTTTTCCAAAAACCATGTTGGAGGCAAGAGAGATTCACCTTTTCATCTTTGTTCTCCTTCTTCTGATCCTCCTGGTATTTGGGAATATTCTTATTTGTTGGGGTTTAGCAACTTCAGAATAGCCCAAAAAATAATCAATTTGAAAAAGGCAAAGAGCTAGGAATTGAATGTAGGTCTGACAATGAAACCAGTATTCTTTCTCTTATACTATGATGCCCACCTACCCATGGATATCTTTTAATTATTTTATATTTGGAACTTGACAAACACCACAAAGAAGATCATTTCTACACACAAAGAACATAAAATGAGGATTGTGTATGAGCCCACAAACCTCATTATTCCATTCAAATGAATAAACCCAGTTCAGCACATTAGGTTAGTTCCAAATTTGGTTCGTTCATCCATCTGTGCTGCCCTGTGAACTGCTCTTTTCACTCTTTTGTGGATTTAAGTGCTTATTTAAGTGCTTCTTCTCCCCAGTCACAAGTTAGCAGGGTCAGACAAAGTAGATCCCACAATGACCATGCCCCAAAACATCAACTTCACTGGGCACTTTAGTCTGACATCTCTGTATCAGGAGATCATAGACTCCTCTATGCTGGAAGATCCAGCAGAGACCAGCAAACCTAAACCTCTCATTTTACAAATAAGGAAACTGAGACTTGCCCAAGGTCACACAGGCAATAAGCATCCAAGGTGAAATTTAAGCCTATATTCAATGGATCTAGAGGCATCATTTCTCCCACTGCTTCATGGACCACCAAAATGATCTTCCTAAAGCACTGATCTGACAATTGTCCACCCACTATGTTCATGCTTTGTAAGCTCCTCTCTTGCCTCCAGACAAACTTTTAGTTTATCTCTTGAAGACTTTTACATTGAATTTAAAGTACCCATTAGCCATCCAGTTTTAGATGCCTAAAAGGCAGTTAGAGCTGTGAGGTTCAGGAAGGATAGGCAGATTTGAAAGTGGTCAGCATTGAGATGGTCATTAAACCCATGCAAGTTGGTATGAAGTAACAGAGAAACCCATTGTAGATGGTCTTTTCAAGTTTAGCTATAGTTATATAGAGAAATATAACTTACCCAATAGGGAAATAGGAAGGGAAAAATAAAAGAAAATGGAGATGATGACAAATGGGATGGTTGATGAATGGAAGCAATGGTTAGAAGAAAAACAGATTTTTGAGCAGGAAAAAGATAGAGTCAGAGATGGTGATGGAGATGGAGATAGAGATGGAGATGGAGATGGAGATGGAGATGAAGATGAAGATGGAGATGGAGATGGAGATGGAGATGGAGATGGAGATGGAGGTGGAGGTGGAGATGGAGATGGAGATGGAGATGGAGATGGAGATGGAGATGGAGACAGAAAATGGAGAAAGGAAGAAACAGAAGGTAATGGGATGAAGAAAAATTCACAGTGGCATATTCTCCCCCCTTCATTTTTTTGGCAATCGTCCCAACATAATCAATTCAAATCCATGCTCTGTGTCTATGTAAACTCCTTTTGACAACTCTAATAATAATAAAGTTCTTAGAAATTAACATGTATCATCCTCCTATATAGGAATCTAAACAGTTTAATTTATTGAGTTCTTTATGATCACTCTTTCATGTTTATCTTTTTATGCTTCTCTTAAGCCTTCTGTTTAATGTTATATTTTGTATTCAGCTCTGATCTTTTCATCAGGAGTGCCTGAAAGTTCTCTATTTCATTAAAATATCCATTTTCCCCCGAAGGAGAAAGGAGAAGTCAGAGGAAAATGGCATAATTTTCTCATATAAAAGAGGTGTGCAAAGGAGAGCTTTACAAAGTGGATGGGTAGCAGGCATTGCTTGAACCTCATCCTCATCAAAATTGGTTCAGGAAAGGAAGAATATGTATAAACATACACTGAGTTGCATACAGAAATATAATTTACCCAATAGGAAAAGAGGAAGGGAAAGGTATGAGGAAAATGGGACACTGACTAAGGGAAAGGTGAATTAATGGAAGCAGTGCTTAGAAGCAAAATAGACTTTTAAGCGGGATCAAGATAAAAAAAAGAGGGGGGGAAAGAGAAACAGAAGATAATGAGATGGAAGGAAATATATAGTTAGTAAAAATAGCTATGAACGTAAATGGGGTGAACTGACCCAAATAATGGAAGCAGATAGAAGAATGGATTAGAAACCAGAATCCAAAAATACATTGGATTTTTAAATAATATTTTGTTTTTCTCTAATTACATGTAAAAATAATTTTAACATTCACTTTTTTTTTTATTTTGAGTTCCAAATTCTCTCCATCCTTCCTATTTGGTATAGATTTCATATGTACATCATTTAAAACATTTTTCCATGTTAGGCATTTTGTGAAAGAGATCTCAAACAAAAAAAAAAGAAGAAAGAAAGTGAAATATAGCATGTTTTGTTCAGCATTTAGACACTCCATAAGTTCTTTCTCTGAAGGTAAATGTCATTTTCATCATGAGTCTCTGGGATTGTCTTGGATCATGGTATTGCTGAGAATAACTAGGTCATTCACAGGTCATCAAAAAATATTACTGTTACTATATACAATGTTCTGGTCCTGCTCAGTTCACTTTGTATCAATTCATGTAAGTCTTTTCCAAGTTTTTCTGAAATCATCCTGCTCACCATTTCTTATAGCACAATAGCATTCCATTGCAATCATATACCACAACTTGTTCGATTATTTCCTAATTGATAGATACCCCCCTTCACTTTCTAATTCTTTGCTACCACAAAAAAGAGTTGCAATAAATTTTTTGGTATAAATAGGTCCTTTTCCTTTTTTTTCAATATATTTGGGATACAGACTTAATAGTGGTATCGCTAGATCAAATGATATACACCGTTTTAAGGCCCTTTGGGCATAGTTCCACATTGCTCTCCAGAGTGATTGAATCAGATCATGACTTCACTAACAACTCATTAGTGTCTCAGTTTCCCACATCTTTTCAACATTTACCATTTTCCTTTTTTTGTCAGATTGGCCAATCTGATAGGTATGAGGTGGTATCTCAGTTGTTTTAATTTGCATTTCTCTAATCAAGAGAAATTTTTCATATAACTATACATAGCTTTGATTTCTTCATCTGAAACTGCCTATTCATCTCTCTTGACCATTTATCAATTGAAGAATGACTTATATTTTCACAAATTTGACTTAGTTCTCTTTATATTTGAGAAATGAAACCTTATCAGAGATGTTTGCTGTAAAAAAAAATTTCCCAGGAATAATATGTTGTTTACAAGAGATACACTTGAAACAGAAAGACACACATAAAGTTAAAATAAAAGGTTGGAGCAGAATCTAATGAGCTTTAACTCAAGTTTTAAAAAAATGCAGGAGTAGCAATTATAATCTCAAACAAACAAAAGCAAAAATAGACATAATTAAAAGAGACAGGGAAACTACATTTTGCTAGACAATGAAGTAATATAAAAAATTGCAGTGAGTTTCTTTGATAGATTTCATTTCTCAAATATATACTGGGTATAGAACTGAGTCAAATTTATTTTTTAAAAAGAGTCATTCCCCAGTTGGCGATTGGTCAAACAATATGAATAGGCAGTTTTCAGAAGAAGAAAACAAACTCTTCATATCTATGAATCAAATCAAACTCCCTTCATATCTATCAGAAATGCCAAAAGCTGGAGGGGGGATGAGCGGAAAATAGGTACAGTAATGAATTTTTGGTGGAATAGCAAACTAGTCCAACTAGTCTGGAAAACAATTTGGAACTCCGTCCAAAAGACTACAAAACTATGTGGACCCTTTGACCCAGAAATACCAGTAGTAGGTCTATATCTCAAAGAGATCAACAGAGAAAAAAAACCTATATGTACAAAAATATTTAAAGCAACTGTTTTTGTGGTGGCAAAGAACTGGAAAGCAAGGGAAAGCTCATCAGTTGGGGAATGGCTGAACAAGTTGTGGCAGATGAAGGAGTATTATTGTTTTAAGAAATGATGAGTAGGAGTAGTTTCAGAAAACCATGGCAAGACCTATATGAAGTGATACAAAGTGAAGTAAGAAGAACCTGGAGATCACTGTGAACAGCACCATAGTAAGAATGATAAGCTGTCAAAGACTTTGGTACTCTAACGATATAATGATACAAAACAATTCCAAAGGATGCAGGATGAAAAAAAATGTTATCTACCTCCAGAGAGAACTGATGAACTTTCCTCCAGAATGGTCAAACACTCTTGAGCATGAGCTCATTTCTGATCTCCTGACATCCCTCCTTTCTATTTAGTCCATCCATTTTGCAGGTGCTTATGTGTGCACATACCATCTCCTCAATTAAATGTAAGCTCCATGAGGGCAGGGATTCTTTGGATTTTGGCTATCTAACCCTGGTTCCTCCTAGGGCCAGGTACATAGAAGATACTGCATAAAAGACTGGATTGATCCTCTGAAGACCTTCCTCAATGACTATGGTTGTTTGATTGCCATTAACATGAATATTTCTCACTCTCTCTAACTACTGAGCCCTACATTTTGCAATGACATAAGACAATTCCTTCTTGAAAAGATAGTATACCTTGCTTCTCTTTAGTTGGAACTGTCCTTGGGTTCTTTTTTTATTCCCTCTCTAGCTTTCTGGGAAATGACAGCCTTCTGGACTTCAGAATCTTGGCACATCAATCCAGAGGCTTTGTCACTTAGGACAATCTCATGGTTTTAGTGTTTGTCATGCAGCAATTCCCAAGGAAGGCTCATCTTCCCAAATAGGGTCATGAAGAGTTGGAAATGGCTGGAAAGAGCTGAACAGCAACAACAATAACATTTCGACATCTTGGCTGACTTATGGGGATCCACCAGAAGTGGCCTGGATTGGATTCCAGTGTCTCTCTCTGGAAAGAGCAATCGTTCTATCCATCATTTCCCCTCCTGATGCTGAGCCTTCAGAAATGCCAAACTCAAATTAAGGATGCTACATTTTATACTGTGCTGGACAGCAAGAGTGTAGAACTTGACTCATGGTACTCAAAGGTGTGAGACCCTTGTCTAGCCAGCAGTGAGGGGACACAAGCCTATGGGGCTGAATCCTATTGGTAGTAATAGTCACATAACAAAAGAAAGCTGGTCATGCCAGGCTGTCATCATCTCGACATTAATCAGGACAAACGTCATTGGCCAAAGTTAAGCAGCTCATCCCTCAGATAAAATGACTTTCTCCTTCCTCTGAAAAGTGTGACAGTCCTTGGAATGGAGCCAATGATGTTCCCTGGGAATGAGGCACCCAGCGCCAACATTCCTCCGAGCTAGGTCAGGATCTCAGACTTAAGGACAAAATAAATGGCGGCCAAAGTCTGCCTGAGGATACACAGGTAGGAAGGGTATGAAGGAAGGACTAGAAACGGGCCTCTGTGACTCTAAAACCAGTGCTCTCTGCACCCTCCTTCACACACTGCCAGCCTGTTCAAGTAGAGCCTGGGCTAAAGTGCCAACTAGCCCATCATTGAAAGTCCCCATTTCAAATCCTTAGCAGACTCAATGCCTAACATCAGTCCAGCCTCCGACTGGCAGCTGCATGATTCCCACATGGCAGGGACCTCCTGCCGAGTTTACTTTTGATTTGGGGTTTTTTTTAGGAACTGAGGAAATCCCATAACTCTTTTCAATTCCTGTTAACTCCCCCTTTCCATGGCTCAGTCCAGACCTTACAGGATGAGAGAAGGCTCTGAAAATGAAAAGACTTTGCAGAATCACATAATCCTAGGTATAAGGGCCAGGCCATATTGCTTAATCCAAATCTGAGCACTCACAAAGAGAGAGACAGACAGACAAAGAAAGAGACAGTCAACCAGCCTCTTCCTAATGGCCAATTGACTCTTCTCTCCCACTAGCTCATATTCTCCCTGTTAGGTGGAAACAGATCGATCAATGAGCCAATAAACAATTAGTAAGCAGCTTAACTCCAGTATGGGTCAAGACCTGTGCTAGGTACTGGGGGTACCCAGAGAAAGTGGAAATCATCTGCCCTCAAGGAGTTGCTTCTCTCTCCCTAGTGCAATCATCCGTATTAAAGCTCAATGAATTTTGATTCAAAAGAAACTTAGAATCCAAAATGAGAGCAATTCTAGAAAATCCTGATAACACTGTAAATGGGAGGGACCACTTGGGCCCACCAGAGCCCATGAACCAAGGGCAAAGGGAAGCCAGGGGTGCTCTGGGTACAGGTGGAAGAAGGCTAGTCAGGTTTTGACTCTGTCTAAAAGCTCTCTCCATGCTCTGTGGCCTTCTTCCAGACTTGGTTTATCCCAGAGGGGATTTTATGTTGCTGTGAGCTGAGTCACCAGAGGAATGAGTGTTGCTTAAATTGGGTAAATTTAGCTAAAATGAGACTATTTGCACACTTGGAGTACTTTTCTGAAGGTTTCACTGAGCTGGACCAGAAGCAACAAATGCTGCATGTCTAGACGGGTGCTGAGGGTTTGATTTGCGGTTAATAAATCTTTCTCATCTGTTTATCCCTGGGCTCTGACAAATTCAAGTTTCTATAGATTTGAACATAATACAAATGTTTCTCTCAGTGAATAATCTGCATGAGCTTTAGTTCTTGTTGAGTGGATCCAAATTACCGCAATAAATTAACCCATTAAAATTATATTTTGCCAGAATGAGATGTATTTGATCCTGCCCTGAGATGAGCCAGAGTGGGAAGTCCTCTGGTGCTGGAGTCAAGGAGAGCAGGTTTCAAATCCCACTCCTGTTTCTTACTATGATTATAGACCAGTTACTTCACCGAACCTCAGAATCCTCCTCTGTAAACAGGGATCATAATCCCTCCAGAACCTACTTTCCAGGGTCCTTAAGTGCTATAGACACATGAGCCACAAATAATACAGGAAACTTTTGTATTTCTTTTCTATTAAACTCTTTAAAGATCATGGACTGGGCCTCAGTTTCCTCTTCTGGAAACTAAGAGAATTGGACTGGATGTCCTCTGAGGTCCCTCTGCCTCTAAATCTATGAACCTTTAGTCCCAATATTCACAGGTTGGGTTTCAGACCAAACTTAAAATGAACTTCAGTCAAATCTGGACTCTGCTTCTTCTGGTTGTGTGGTCTAGCTGTAAAATGAGGAGCCTGGACCAAATCATCTGGAGGAAATCCTTCTGGCCCCATGTCTATGATGCTCTAAAAGGATTTCTCCATGTTTGTGTTTCCCCCTTGCCAGGCTCTTCTTCCTGTTTCTAAGAAGATGCTTTCCCCTCTGATCGTCAGTCAGCTGACCTGTATGTGTGGAGGCCCCAGCATTCTGCTAAAGCTGAATGACATCTCTTGCCCTCATCTGTCATGTCTGTCTATGAACAGGTGTCTAGCAAACAGGTACTTGGCAGTTTGGGGGAGATAATTGTTTGGAACCGTCTTCAGCAATCAATCAAGCCACATGCATTTATTAAACACCTGCTGTTTAGACTCAGGCACTGTGCTAAGTTCTGGGGATAAGAAAAGAAGGAAATACTCCCTGCCTTCAAGAAGCTTACTCTCCCTCCCACCCTCCCACCTTCCTTCTCCCTCCCCCTCTCTCTGTCTGTCTGTCTCTCTCTTTCTTTCTCTCTGTCTCTCTCTGTCTCTCTCTCTATTTCTCTCTGTCTCTGTCTCTGTCTGTCTGTCTGTCTCTCTCCCCTCTCCTGGGGTCCCTTCTGCCTGTAAATCTAGCATCCAGGACCTCACCTGCTAATGTGTTTGTAGCTCATTGATGCCTTTATCATGTGATTTGTGATTTTGTGATTTGTATGGTTTATCCCCATACCAGAACATAGGGGGAGCCTCATGAGGGTTAGGAACCAAGACAAGCCAGTAAAACTTTGTTTGCTCCCCCAAGTGTCCCCTATCCTTCTTACAGTAGATGACTACATTCAAAGCCTGCCCCTTACATTTACTAGCTGGCTATCTTTGGCTAAGTGACTTTGTCCCTTTGAGATTCAAAGTCCTCATCTGTAAAATGGGCACAATGACCACTGTATCATCCACCTGACAGGGACACTATGAAGAGCCACTAAGTAATATATGGAAAACACTTGGTGGGTTTTAGAACTCTATATGTTGTTGATCAGTCATTTCAGTCCTGTCCAAATCTTCATGACCCCATTTGGGATTTTCTTGGCCAGGATACTGAAGAAATTTGCCATTTCTTTCTCCAGCTTATTGTACAGATGAAGAAACTGAGGAAAACGGGGTTAAGTGAATTGCCCAAGGTCACACAGCTAATTAGGGTCTGAGGCCATATTTGAACTCATAAGATGAGTCTTCCTGACTCCAGACCCAGTACTCTAACCATTGTACCACCTACTTTCCCTAAAGCTCCATATAGGTCAGTCACTTATTATTATACTTAATGAATGAATGAACAAGTGAGATTTCTGTTATCATCACCTTCCTCTGGTGTCACCCTGTGCCATCCCAAAGTGGGCGCCACCACCCCCTGGTGGGTGCTGCAGTGATCCAGGGAGCGATGATGGCCACAGGTGCATTTATCTTTCCTATTCATTGCTATTAAAATTTTTTTTAATTAATTTCCAGGGGGCTAAGGAATATTTTTTCTGGAAAGGGGGCATTAGGCTAAAAAAGTTTGGGAGCCCCTGCTCTGGACTTTCTCCAATTTACGAGTGCTCCACCCCCTAAATTGTATTCCCTCAAACTGAATACAATACTCTAATTTGGTCTGACCTGGGCAGAGTATAGAAAGACTCTCAACTCCTTTCTCCCTGACTGAGCAAATTACTACAGCCTCTGTGCCTTGGTTTCTCCATTCTACAAACTGATGCAATTAAATGACATGATATCTAAGCTATAATCCTGTGTTCTCATGATCTTGAGCTCCCATCAATTAATAACCTTAGAAGAGTCAGTTCGAAGCTTTTTAAGAGTAAGGGACAATATTGTCATTGTTAGTCCATTTACAAAGAGGATGCCACAGGGTGATGATGTATTGACTTGTGCCTGAATTGGATTTAAGTGAGGCAGAACCACACAAAGTCATCAGATGCCTCAGTGTTTCTTCCAGTCATCAAAGTCTAATGGCAAGACAAAAGTCAGGATGGATGCTGATTGCCCCCGCCCCCATGCAGGAGATGACCTTGGTGTTTCCAGTGCCTGACCAATCTCTAAGCACTCCACGGCACCTGCTTCCACCACCTTCGTGGTCACTGAAACAAATTGTCCTTGTCCACCAAAGCCACCTCAGTATCCTTGCCAAGAAAAATAGGACCATGAAGAATCTCACATGAAGGAAAAGACTTACTAACAACAAAAGACTCTAAGGGCTAAAAGGACACATCCTCAGGGAACTATTGATGAAATCCAGACACTCTCATTCTTATACCACAAAACGACAAAAAAGCAGAAGTTACTGAATGCTCAGTCTTCCAGAAGGAACAATAGATGGATGGATGGATGGATGGATGGATGGATGGATGGATGGATGGATGTATATCCGGGCAATTGGGGTATGAAATAACATGGGTCCTGTACCTAAAGCATCTATATGGCTTTCAGAAGGAGCCCTCAATAGTCACTGCCTGTCCTGCTGCTCCATATGACCACCTGTGGTGGGCACATTCTACATTAGGGCTATTGTTGCAGACTACTGTGTTTATGTACCTTGGAGCAGTCACGTCAGTGATTGTGACTAGGTCTGATTTCTAATGTGCCCAAAATGGGAGAGTGGGGGTTGGGGGTTGGAATTGGGAGTATGCCTTGAATAAGCAGCAGATGTGTCCTCACCCCCTGCAGAGGCATCCTAATGCCAACAGCTCCCTTTGTGAAAAGAACAAAGGGGAACAAGGCATCTGGGCTGGGAGGATATTTGGAGAAAAGGGTTTTTAGTTCAGCAAGAAAATAATTTGGAGCTTCTTTCTTGAACAGACGTCTCCAGCTTGAAAGAAGGAGACCCCAAATTTCACAGGGAACTCACCAAAGGGGGCCTGGATAAGAACAGCCCTGACTCCAAGGCCAGAAGTAGCCAAGCCACACCTAAAAACTGCCTTGCAGCAGAGCGTGTGTATGTCTCAGGCTAGTTGTAATCCGGACGCATCATGGCCTCATTCCTAGTGCAAGAAATTGTCTTCTTGCCATCTCGATAGAGATCATTTTGGCCAACCTTCTCCTTTTGCAGAATTCACAAAGGAAACTCCGAGAGAGATGACTTTGTGCCTGCCTGACTTAAGGGGCATCAGTTCCCCCTTCTGTGCCTCAGGTAGATTAGTCTACTGAAAGGTTACAATGGGTTGCTGGGAAAGTAAATATTTGCACTACACAGAGTTAGACAAAGGGGGAGAGAGAGTGCTGGCAGCTAAAGCGCTGAAGAAAGTCCTCCTTAGGGGGTAGCACTTTCTTGCGGAGGGAGTGCATTCTAGACACGGAGGATAATCTGTGCAAAATCCTGGAGGCAGGAGATGGGAATCTCATATACAGAGAACATCTAACAGGCCAGCCCAACTAGAACAGCGTTATTGAAATAAGCCTGGAAATGTAGGTGGGACCTAAATGTCAAGTGGAGAATTTTGTATTTTATCCTAGAGAGAGAAGAGATTTGAGTGAGGGAGTCCTGTGGTCAGAGCCAAGCTTTAAAAATACCCTATTGGCAGTTGGAATCTGTAAAATGGGCCTCATAAAAGCAGCTCCCAGGCGGGGTACTTGTGAGGAGAAAGTGAGAATATTTATTAGGTGCTTTGTGGACTTTAAGACACCTTATAAATGCTAGCCACTAGCTTTTATTGTGCAAAACAGTGCAAATTCATTCCATTAGCCTGGCCTTCAGCTTAGCTACCTGGAGAAGAGGAAACCAAAATGCCTGGAGAAAAGTCTCCCTGAGTCAGCAGGAGGCTTGGTAAAGACTTTCCTGCCTTCCCAGCTATCTCCTGACACTGAGAAGAAGGTTGTGGTCACACTCTGGAAGATATTCAATGCACCTGGGCACAGAGCGTTTTTTCTTTGTAATGGTTTCACACGTTCTGCTGGGTTTCCCCTTTGCGAATTTGATCTCTTGTGCTTTTTCATAAAGGCACTCGGAGAGCATTTCCCTTGGGTGAGACAAGTCTCATCAGGCGTAATAAGCCTCTGAATCCAGGCTCGCTCTTCCACTTGGAGAATGGGCACCCGGACCTCGTCTGGACAGCTCCCCTTCTCCTACCCTAAGAGCTGCCAGGGACAGATGGCCCTCTTCAAGCAGCTGGCACTTTTCTATGACTCAACATGGGAGCTGTCAACAATATTCCAGACTGTGTCTGCCTTTAGGACCCAGGCTCTCAGAGATGAGGAGTTACCAAATTTTGAAACTGGCTTAAAATGCAGGCAAAACCCAGGTCTGAACATTAGTGTCTGGGTTGATTGCCAATTCCTCAGAAGAGTATTCACAAGCTTGAACCAATAGCTGGAGGTGGAGACCATCAAAGCTGTAGAGGACCTTAGAATCCAGATCAGTAGTGGGAGGGGACCATAGACCATCCTAGAGACAGCTGAGATCTTGTTACAGAGTGACAGTATCTATCAGTCTAGTTATCATATGGACCCATTGCGGCCTTATTCCTAGTGAGTGTAAGAAATTGTCTTCTTGCCAACTCAATAGAGAGCATCTTATCCAACCTTCTCATTTTACAACATTCATAAACAAAACTCAGAGATGACTTAGTCTCTGTTTGACCTAAGGGGCATCAGTTCTCCAGACTCTTATAGATAAAGTTCAGAGCCTTCTTTGAAACTTCCTACACTGTGAGTAGAAAATTTCATCTCCCCTGGGGCTCAGTTTCCTCATCTGAAAAATGGGGAAGTTGAACTAGACAATCTCTTAAATTCCTTCTGTCCCTAGATCTCTGGTCTCAGAACATAGAACTTCAGAGTTGGAGGATTCAGAGACTCTATCAGAATTGGGTTGGACCTAAGAATGTCAGAATTCAAATAGAACTTAGAATATAATCTCTTACCACTTACAATATCTGTGTCCTCATCTCTCATAGTCATCCCATTCTCTGAACTAACACAGTCACAGCCTTAGTTCAGGTCCTGTTAATTGGAATTTGGGAAATGCCATTTAAAAGTATATATATATATATATATATATTTTCTATGGACACGTGGGAACTATCAAACTACATTTCCCGTGGTCCAATGAGTTTCCTGTTCCAGTTCTTTGGGCGTGGGAATGCCTGTGTCACCATGCAGAGGACAATTTAAATGGGAGGAGAATCGAAAGTAAGCCCTCTTTAGCTACCTGAGCGCAAGGAGGTAACAATAAAGGCTGGGGCGGCAGTTCTTAATTCTTATCCGGCGCGTGATCTAATGATTTTACCAGCATGGCCATGGCTTTAATTAAAATACTAATTTCTATATTTATAGCAGCCTTTATCATTTTTAATTATAACAGTCCTCATTAGTATTCCTCTTGCCCAAGGTCACACAGCTAGTCAGTGTCTGAGGCAGGATTTGAACCCAGATCTTCCTCACTCCAAATTCTATTCCCTCTGTCTCCTGTGCCACCAAGATAAACTAGTGGCTATTAACACTTCTACCACTATAATCTAGGACAGTGATGACAAACCTTTCAGAAACCAAGTGCCCAAACTGAACCTTCACACCACATGTGAATCATCTCCTTACCCCAGAAAGGGGAGGGAGGAAATACTCCCATTGGGCTTCTGGGCAGAGGGATGGGTGATGTGAAAAATGTCCTCAGGTGCGGTGGAGAGGGGAAAGGGAGCAGCCTCCTCCGGCATACATTCCAAAGGTTCACCAACATGGATCTAGGAGAAGCAAGGTGGTGAAGCAGTTAGATTCTAGGACTTGGAATGAGAGATCAAACCCATAGTAGCTGTGTGACCCTGGGCAAATAAGTCATTTAACCTCTGCCTCAGCTATAAAAGGGGATAATCATAGCACCTACTTTATAAGGTTTTTTAAAGTTCAAATGAGATAGCATATGTAAGCACTTTGCAAATATTTAAGCTCTGTATAAATACTAGCTATAATTACAACCACCATTCAGATTGCCCATTCAGTGATTAATAGTAGGAAATTTAATTAGTAAAAATCAATAGTGACCCTGGACAAGTCACTAAACCCCAGTTGCCTTGCCCTCACTGCTTTTCGGCCTTGATACCAATACTTAGTATCAATTCTAAGACAGAAGGTAAGGGTTATTTTTTAAATAATTAATAAATGAATAGTAAAAACCACATCAAACTTCACATAATGTATTAATATGACTTTAGAATCTACAAGTGAAAAATTAAGGTAACGATTTAGATAAATCATCTACTTGCACTAGTTCATTAATTCAAGACTTACTGCATTTCTTTGATCATGGAGATATAACTGCAATCCCCCTGATGATCATTTCAATCAGCCTGTGTGCAGGAACACTGATAACTCCAGAGCAGTGACCAAATATTCTTGAGCATGCAGGAGGACTAGAGGCAGCCCTAGGGACAAGCTGGGAGGGTGACTGCCTAGGAGTAAGAGTAGCTGGGTCAGAGGACTGTCTGGAAGGGATAAATGAAATCATCTAACCCACCCCATTCATTCCACAAATAAGGAAAGAGGAGTCCTGGGGAGGGAAACAGAGCTAAGGAGCAAAGCAAAGATTTGAATGCTGGTCATCTAATAACAAATAAAGCCCACTTTCCCCTTTCCAAGGGGCATCACAAGACTATCAGCAGCACCCAAATGAGACCCCATTACTGTGAAATACCACCACCAGTCACTTATACTTTTCATTTCTTTTTGTCTACCTTCATGAAAATATAATTCCCGATCAATTAATCCACTAAGCCCTTTGAACATGAGGCATGGGATAAAAAGGGATGGGAGGGGAGTCTATGCTTTCCCCATAGATCCTCTACATTTGGGAACCACCCAAAATGCTGACAGTTGTCCTCTACATCTTTCCACTTTACTTTGATATCTTAAAAAATAAAAAGGACATTTTAAAATTGGAAATATACATTAATTAATTCAAAGTGATCAAAAACAGAACCAGAAGAATGGAAGTAACACTAATAAGTACTGTCATTTCTACATTCCTTGAACATTTGAAAAGTATCTTGCAAAAATGATGTCA
Organism: Gracilinanus agilis; assembly: GCF_016433145.1. NCBI lineage: Eukaryota > Metazoa > Chordata > Mammalia > Didelphimorphia > Didelphidae > Gracilinanus > Gracilinanus agilis. The sequence goes on from NC_058131.1 coordinate 720,386,149, forward strand.
TTTGAGCCTCACACAGCACTGTGAGGTGGATGCCCCGGGCTTTATTATTATTACCCCAGTTTGACAGGTGGGAAAACTGAGTCTCAGAACAATGAAGGAAATAACTTGTCAAAAGTTCCAAAGCAACTAGGTTTTTGGAATCAGGATTCAAATTTCAGTCTCTGACTCTAGGATGATACCTCTTTCAGCACTCCTATCTAGCCTCTCAAGTAAAGAAGAGGAAAGAACCCAGCTCCAAAAGGTGTTCTATACATGCAATGTACATTTTAAGTGTAACTAGTTGTAAATGTGTACTGATCAAGTTTTGGTGCTTAAATGAAAAATTTTTTTAATATTTCAATATTGATTATGTAGTATTTTATGAACCAACCAAGTGTAATAGTAGATAAAATGCCAACTGAGTCAGGAAGACATGATTTCAAATCTTGCCTCATATGAATCTAGGGTAAGTCACTTAAACTCTCTCAGCCTCAGTTTCCTTATTTGTAAAATAGAGGAAATAAAAGCCCCTACCTCAAAGGGTTGTAATGAGGCTCAAAGGAGATAATCTGTGTGATGAGCTCAGTAAACTTTAAAGCCCTATATATATCCATTGTGCTGTGTTAAGCTGGATATTACAAGTATGGTATATACCTTTAATATGCTGCCCAAGGTAGAGTATATTCCACCAGAATTCCTCATAATATTGTGAAATTGAATTAACATAGGAGAGTGGGTGGAGTGCCTGATGAGTCATGACCTCTTCAACTCCCACAGTATACATTAGCTTCTTTCAGGATTGGTCATACCATAGCTCCAAATGACAAGCTCCAAACTGTGCATTTCCACAATCCTGAACTTGGAATTTCCACTCCGTGCTCATAATCTCCTTTCTTTCCAGTTCTCCCTCTGTCTCATTTCTCTCAAATGTATTTTTCATACTCCCTATCTCTCTCTCTCTCTCTCTCTCTCTCTCTCTCTCTCTCTCTCTCTCTCTTTCTCTTTCTCTCTC
>NC_058131.1:720390135-720399032 GCF_016433145.1 Gracilinanus agilis
CACACACACACACACACACACATACACCCCATCCTTCCTCATTCTTCCAGGACCAAACCCCTCCCCTGAGCCCCATAATTAACTGGATTCTATACTCTGGTTTCCTAGATTCTATTCCCTTCCCCTTCTTCCATTCACAATCTGCTAATCTGTTACCTGTAGGTGGGGTACTTTGAGGCTGTATCTCATAAATTTTGATATGTTATTTCCTCATTGTCATTCTCTTCAATGAAAATTAGTTATTGTTTCTATGATTTGTTCTTTCACCCACCAGTTTTGAAGAATTAGATTATTTAGTTTCCAATTAATTTTTAATTTGCCTCTCCATAAACCCTTATTGATTATAATTGTTATTGAATTATGATCTGAAAAAGTTACATTTATATTTTCTGCTTTTCTGCATTTGGTTGTGATGTTTTTATGCCTTAGTACATGGTCAGTCTTTGTACACATATGGTTGCTGAAAAGAAGGTGTATTCCTTTTATCCCTATTTCTTTTTCTCCATATATCTATTAACTAAGTTTTCTAAGATTTAATTCACATCTCTTACTTCTTTCTTATTTATTTTTTGGTTTGATTTATCTAGATCTGAGTAAGTTTAAGGTATCCCACTAGCATAGTTTTATTATCTGTTTCCTACTTGATTTCCTTTAGTTTCTCCCTTAAAAATGCTATGCCATTTGGTGCATATATGTCGAGTACTGATATTTCTTCATTGTCTCTACTGCCTTTTGTCAAGATGTAATTACTTTCCTTATCTCTTTTAATCAAATCTATTTTTGCTTTACCTTTGTCTGAGATTGCTACTCTTGCCTTCTTTTTCTTAGTTGAAGCCCAAGAGATTCTTCTCCAGCTTCTTACCTTTACTCTGTGTGTGTCTACCTACCTCATATGTATTTCTTGTAAACAACATATGGTAGGATTTGGGTTTTTTTCAGGTTTTCTTTAAGGTATAGCCTCTCGGGTCTAGAACTGGGGGAACCTCAGGGGCTCTCTCATCCCCACACACCCTCATGCTTTACAGCTGAGCAATTTCAGGGATGTTAAGCCCTTGCTCATGTAGTAAATATCAAAGGCAAGATTTGAATCCAGATTCTCTGACTCTACAGTCTGTGTTTTTTTCCACACCATCCCACAAATGTTTATTGCTGTGGAGTCTCCTTCTGTACTGCCTTTGAGAAATCGTGATGCTCTTGGAGCAACCCAAAACTTTTTCCAGAGAAGAAGGGCCATTACAACAATATTCTGTTGGTGATGGTGTGTGACCATGGGCCATGGAACACCACAACTTCTGAAGAATTGATGAGGAAGATTACTCAAGGGACTACACATAGATGTGGGGTGGTGGCCAATGCACTGCAACATGGAGCTGAGAAATTCAGGAGATGCTATGTGAAGGCTGTCACTCAATAAAGATAGGACTAACAAAGATGGACTGGTTCTATAGTGAGAGTGAAGAAGCATTGATGGGCAGGTGGGATGCTCCATTGAACTCCTCAGTAAAGAGAAAAGTTAGGAAGGTCTCAACACATGGATACCTTTCCCCTTTTGTCCCCACAATTGCACATTAATGGGAGGCCAAAGGTGGCATTGATATGGTTTACATATATGACCTCATTTGTTTCTTACAACAACCGTAGGAAACAGGGGTATCATCCCCATTTTACATATTAGGAAACCAAGGCACAGAGACATTAAGAGACTTGCTCAGGGTCACTCTGTTTGTAAACGTCTAAGGGCAAGGTTCAAACCCAGTTCTTCTTGACTGCTTTGCACAAGTTCACTGTATTTTTAATTAGATGTGTGCTGAGAGATTTGGCCCAATTTTCTTATTTTATAGGTGAGGAAGTTAAGGGTCCAGCAGGAAGCAGCTTGACCCAAGGCTATACCCTTAGTTATGTCAAGAAATAAGACTCCCCTCACACTCTAAGGAGCTCCTGAATACCTGGCTGTGCTTCCTCAACCCTCAGTCCCCAGAGAGTTTTGTCCTGTGCCCACAGAGGCATGGAAAGGTTCTGAACACTTCTCAAGAAGATTTGGTAGTGGTCCCACTGTTCCCACCACTTCTTGTTGTCCTTCCACCGCAGAAAGTCAATCCTGTAGGGAACAAGTCTTTACAGAGTGAAGGATGTGCTGGGATGCAGGCAGGAGGGCTGCCCCTCCTTATCTGAGCATGTAGCTGAGGAATACTACCATCACCACCTGCCAGGGTCGAGACCTCATTGTACCTGGCCATGGTGGAATAGGTCCTGCTAAGACCACAGACTTGGAAATCCAGAGGTCAAGCTTGGATATCAGGGGATCTGGACAAGGCAATACAGGACTTGGGGAAGGGCACTAGGAGATACCCCTTACCTCATTGCATGAGCCATGGTGTACAAAGGAGCAAGTTGGAAAATGAACTAACAACCACCAAGAATTGGCTTATGTAGACTGAGAGGAGGCCACAAGGAGGAGCATTATGGCTCTCCCCATCATAGCTCCCTATCCACATTACTACGGAAGGATCAGAGAAGCCAGATTTTTCATAGATGATCATCATTGATGCTGGTGTGAAAAATGATCTCATGGTTCTCACTTTCCTCTGTGTCAGTTCATATAAGTCTTATCATGTTTTCCCCCTTGAACTACTCCCTCATCATTTCTTATAGCACAATAGTACTTCATCATAATCATACACCACGTTTAGCCAGTTCCCCATTGATGAGCATCTGCTTAATTTTCAATTCTTTGCCACAACAAAAAGAGCTTCTATCAATATTTTTGTATGTATAGGCGCCTTTCCTTTTCTTTGCTCTCTTTGAGTTAAAGATCTAGTAGTGGTATTGATGGACCAAAATTTATGCAGTTTTGTAGACCTTCAGAACTAGTTCTAATAGCTGGATCAGTTCATAACCCCAGCAGTTCATTAATGTTCCTATTTTCCCTCATCCCTTCTAGCATTTGTCATTTCTGATAGGTATGAAGTAGCACCTCAGAGTGGTTTTAATTTTCCTTTTTTTTTAAACCCTTACCTTCTATCTTAGAATCAATACTGTGTATTGGTTCCAAGGCAGAAGAGTGGTAAGGGCTAGGCAATGGGGGTAAAGTGATTCGCCCAGGGTCACATATATAGGAAGTGTCTGAGACCAGATTTTAACCCAGGACCTCCCATCTCTGGGCCTGGCTCTCAATCCACTGAGCTATTCAGCTGCCCCCTTAATTTTCCTTTTTCTAATCAATAGTGATTTCAACCATTTTTCATACGACTATAAATAACTGATTTCTTCTAAAAACTTCCTATTCACATCCTTTTACCATTTATCAATTGGAGAATAGTTCTAAATCTTATAAATTTGACTCAGTTCCCTACATATTTGAGAAATGAAGCCTTCTTCAGAGGAATTTGCTGTTATATTTTTATATGAATTTATCATCTATGATGCCTTTCAGCAAAATGTAGTTCCTCTGATTATCTCTTTCAATTAGGTCTATTTTTGTTTTGCTTTGTCTGAGACCATGATTGCCACTCCTGCCTTTCTCACTTCAGTGAAAGCATAATAGACTCTGCTCCAGCCCTTCATTTCAACTCTATATGCAACACAACAACTTGTTGGATTCCGCTTTCTAATCCATTCTGTTACCTACTTCCATTCCAAGGGCTAGCTCATCTCATTCACATTCATAATTATGATCACTATTTGTGCATTTCTCTCCATCCCGTTTTCCTCTGTTCATCTTTCTCTTTTTTTATCTTGTCCCTACACAAAAATCTATTTTGCTTTGAACCACTGCCTCCCCCAATCTTCCCTTTGTCCTTACAATTTTTTCCCATAGTTCTTATCCTCTTCCCCTTCTATTTCCCTATTAGGTAAAATAGATTTCTATACAGCTGAGTATGTATATATCAGTGATTCCCAAAGTGGGCACTACTGCCTCCTGGTGGGTGCTGCAGTGATCCAGAGAGATGGTAATGGCCACGGGTGCATTTATCTTTCCTATTGATTGCTATTAAAATTTTTAAAAAATTAATTTCCAGGGCACTAAGTAATATATTTTTCTGGAAAGGGGATGGTAGGCCAAAAAAGTTTGGGAACCAGTGCTATATATAATCTTCTCTTCTTAAACCAATTCCAATGGTATGAAGCTCAAGCATTGCCTGACACCACCATCCTCATTTTCCCCTTCTATTCCTAGTGCACTTCCTTTATGGGAGAAATTTTGCCCCATTCTACCTCTCCCTTCTACATTCTCTCAGTGCATCCCTCTTTCTCAGTCCTACATTCTTTTTTTTTGAAGATTATCTCAACATAATTGAAACATAATTGACTCATACTCGTGTACTCTATGCATCCTTCTACCTGCCCTAATGATTAAGTTCTTAGGAGTTATACATATCATATTCCCATATAGGAATGTAAAAAAATTAATTCCATTGAGTCTATTAAGATTACTCTTCATGTTTATCTTTTTGTGTTCCTCTTGAATATTCTGCTTGAATGTCAAATTTTCTGTTAGCTCTCAGAAATACTTGAAAGTTCTCCATTTCGTTAAATATCCATCTTCTGAAAGAATATATTCAGGGTTTTTTTTTCATCCCATACCTTCCATCTTAGAATCAATACTATGTATTGGTTCCAAGGCAGAAGTGTGTTATAGCCCAGGCAATTGGGATTGAGTGAATTGCCCAGGATCATACAGCTAGGAAATATCTGAGGCCAGATCTGAACCCAAGACCACCCATCTCCTGCCCTGACTTTCTATATACTGAGCCACCTAGCTGCCCCCACTTATATTCAGTTTTGCTGAGTAGGTAATTCTTGGTTACAATCCTAGCTATTTTACCCTCTGCACTATCATGTTCTAAACCCTCTGTTTCTTTAATGTAAAAGTTGCTAAATCTTATGTGACCCTGTCTGTGGTTCCATGATATTTGAATTGTGGTTTTTTCTGCTGACTGCTAACAATATTTTTTCCTTGACATAGGAGCACTGGAATTTGATTATAATATTACTAAGAATCTTCCTTTGGAGATCTCTTTCAAGAAGTGATTGGGAGATTCTTTCCATTTCTATTTTGCCTTCTAGTTCTAGGATATCAGAGCAGATTTCCTTGATACTTTCTTAAAATATGATATCTAGGCTCTTTTCTTTGGTCATAGCTTTATGACTATATCCAATAATTCTTAAATTATCTCTCTTTGATCTATCTTCCAGATTTGTTATTTCTCCAATGAGATAATTTCACATATTTCATTTTTTCATTTGTTTTGAGTTTGTTTCTTGAAGTCTCATGAAATCATTATCTTCCTCTTGCCCAATTCTAATTATTTTCTTCAGTGAGGTTTTGTACCTCTTTTTCCATTGACCTATTTTGATTTTAAAGGATTTCTTTTCTTCAGTGAATTTTTTTGTGACTCTTTTACCATTAGGTCAATTCTGTTTTTTAAAATGATATTTTCTTAATTTTTGTGGCTCTTTTAACAAGCTGTTAATTCCCTTTTCATAATTTTTTTGCATTACTCTGATTTCTTTTCCCATTTTTTCCTCTACCACTCTTATCTCTTTCTTTAACTCTTCCAGGAATTGTTGCAAGTCATGGGACCAATAGAATTTTTCTTTGAGGCTCTACTTGTAGCTCTTTTCACATTGCTGCTGTCTTCTTTTAAGTTTATATCTTGGTATTTCTTACCACCATAGCAGCTTTTTATGGTCAATTTTGTTGTTGTTGTTTGCTCATTTACTCAGCCTAGTTCTTTACTTTCAACTTAATATTAAAGTTGATATCTGCTCACCTAGAAGTGGGGAGGCACCACCCCAAGTTGCAGGCTTCTTCATATAGTTGTTTTCAGAATTAGTTCTGGGAGTCTACAAGTTTTCAGAGCTTCCAAGGCAGTATTATCCTGGTAGAGGTGTGATTACTGCTTTCCTGGTCTGTGCTCTGGTCATTATCCAGCAAGGGCCCATAATCCCCTGTAGCCACAAATACTAATACGCCTCTTGGCCTTGGAAACACAACCAGGGCCCCTGCACCTTTGAGAAAAATCACTAGTATCCTTCTCTACCCTGGAACTGTGGTAAGCAGCACCAGCTGCACCCAATGCCAGCAAAGGGCCCCTTGTAATCTCTTTCTGACTAGTTGTCTAGTCCCCTTACCATATCTGGGGTAAGAATTTCCAAAGTTGCCACTGATGTTGCAGCTATCTCCAAGGTCTGCTGCTGTTTATCTTGCCACCCTGGTGTTATAGAGCTCTTTTGGCAACTTCCTAAATTGTCTTGGGATGGGAAAATGCCTCTGTCTGTCCTTCTCTTGGTTTTGCTGCTCTAAATTTTAATTTGAGGAGTTATTTTTTGTGGGACCAGCATAAGAGGATTAGGGGCTTCCATTCCAGCAAGGTGTGGAATGTCCAATGTACCCCAGTTTGCAAGGTCTCTGGGAAATCATAGCTTAGAAATTGCCAGACATGTAGCCTGTTTCCTATCATGAGAAAAACAAATACTGTATTTTCTTCTCACAGAACTCCTATATTATAATTTTCTTGGCTGGACATACAGTATTTGTTTTTCTCATGCTAGAGAGCAGGCTACGTGTCTGGCAATTTCTAAGCTATGATTTCCCAGAGACCTTGCAAACTGGGGTACATTGGACATTCCACACCTTGCTGGAATGGAAGCCCCTAAGTTTCTTATGCTGTTCCCACAATTTTTTAAGTTGTTTGGAATGGAACGTTGGGAGAGTTCAGATGAAGCCTGGCCTGTACTCCACCATCTTGGTTCTATATGTTTTCTTTTAAGGTTGCTACATTTTGTTTATCTTCTTCCTAAATGCCCTTCAGTTCCATATATTTACAGTCCTGATCAGTTATCCTCTCATTTGTTTCTTTGATGCAGTTTGTCACCCACAGATTCAAGTTTTTCTATTCTGCTTGTTATTTCCACTTGCAGGCTATAACTTCTGCTTTTACAATTCTTCTTTCTCTTTTAAACCATTCAGGAACAATTGACTGTGGTTCCATGATCTCCTTGGGATCCACATGGTTCCCTGTCTCATCAGCTCTTGACTCATTTTCCTTTGTCTTAAAAAACTTATTCCTGGGCACCTGGATATGTGACCTAATCCAGAAGATCTATTATCTTCTGCTATTTGTATCTTCCCTATTGGCTTATCGACTTATATTCAACACCTTTAGTTGAGTTTTCTTTCTTCCAAGATCTTTAATAATATTATTCTTTTTTCACATTGCTCACTTTCTGACTCTTTTCTCTTTGATGATGGTTTGCATGGAGGCTGGATCTCAAAGCTGCCCCAGCCTTCTGCTACAATGGGCAACTTAAAGTTCACCAACCTAGGTCTCGACCTCAAGTGACTTCTGGTGGCAAAGAACTGGATTCAGCCCAGATGGATGCTAGATTCTTTCCCTCAGTCTTAGTAGAATGCCAGACAACCACAAACACATATCCTACCCCCTTTTCCTATGTTATGCCATTCTCTAGCCAAGGTCTACTGGGACATAGAATACTGTCATGCTACTACTATACCCTGAGCAAATGTCCACCATTTGGAATTCTACAGCACTGGGAGTAGAATCAGGGGTGGGTAGATATCAGGCTATGGATTTAGTTCTATTTCAAGCCAATGATTTGCCTTCTTAGCCCTGTTGCTGGGAGTATAATGGTTGTTGAGTCAGGAGGTGTTGAGAGAACAGATATACAGGCTAGAGATGAACCTCCTTGGGTCTTCGTTTATCAGAGTTTTATCTTGTTTAGGTTCTGTAATGCAGAGATGCAATCAAGGCATTTACCCTTGCAAAACCTAACTGTAGAACTTGGCAGTTGGCCAGCCTTAGAACTCTGACAAAGTTTGGTTGGTCCCAGAAGATTGTGGAGAGTAGAGGGGTGAACTGAGCTCTGCATTCGAGCTGAAACCTTGCCTTGAATCGGTGCTTTTGTCTTTGACATTTGGAGCTTAGCTAACTTCTCTGGACCTTCCCTGATCTTCCTTATATCATTCCCCTATTACCTTCCTGATTTTCCTGTGAGCTTTGGGAGAAGGGTGGATTTTTGGGGGTAGCCATTAGACTTTGAGAATTTAGTTCCCCATAGACAAGTAGGGCTTACCCTTGAAACAAATTATCCCTTGCTTTATTGTTTTAGCACTCCCTAACCTCAAGGGCAGCCAAACTTCCCTGGCTGAGAGAGAGCAAGCTCTCTCTCACTCCAAGCCATTCCTGTGACCCTCCCCCACCTGGAGCTTCTCCCTAGTGGCTGTTAGGGAAACCTAGTACCCCTCTCTCCTTGATAATCAACCCTGAAACTTTAATAAACCCCATTGTTACCTATTCAAACCCTTTGCTAAATCATTGGCTCAAAGATAAGTGAGGATTGAAGGAGGGAAGGAATTGTTCTCTTTATTTTTTTTGAGGGAAGCTGGAGGCATCCATCTTGGGAGGAAGTAGTTGTCTCTATACTTCCTCCTGGAAACCCTTCAGTCTCACTGACAGGGAGGAGCCTTGGGACTCCTTCTTGGTGGACTGGAGAAACTGACTGGAAAGCCCTCTAGTCAGATTCAAACCACTTCTGCCTGCCCTAAACTTTGTGCCTGTAGAAATACCATTTTCCCTGGAAGAGTCCGGCCTTCCTCCCCCAGTAACCTCTGTCTCTAGTCTGATTGTCTCCCTGTTGCAGCTGCCTCCCCTAATTACCTCATCATCTCCCTTACTGTTCATTATACTGCCTTGTCCTCTATTTCCCTAAACAGCCATTCCTTTACATCTCTCCTTACCACCTCAATCCACTACTGTACCCTCCTTTCCCACCAAAAGACCTAAAACCCCCTATTTACCTTTTCTTTATTACCTTTTATTACAGTTCCCAGTGTCCTAGACCATAGAGAAAGCTGGAATTGTTTTAACTATGGG